>NC_086449.1:468085332-468330332 GCF_028390025.1 Pseudophryne corroboree
AACTCGCAGGGACAGCGGTTACCACTACCGCTGTCTCTTCGGGTTTCTCTACGTACATAGCATGCATTTTTTTTTATTAAAAACGAAAATATTTGCCATGAATGTGTTAAGGAACGAGCGTTAATGATGGCTGCAGTTTTGCAATTATTAATATATATGCACCGTAGTGAGTAGCTACTAGAGTGTATGTATGTATGTGTGTGTGTGTGTATATATATATATATATATATTTCTCTAACGTCCTAGTGGATGCTGGGGACTCCGTAAGGACCATGGGGAATAGACGGGCTCCGCAGGAGACATGGGCACTTTAAGAAAGAATTTAGATTCTGGTGTGCTCTGGCTCCTCCCTCTATGTCCCTCCTCCAGACCTCAGTTTGAATCTGTGCCCGGACGAGCTGGGTGCTACTTAGTGAGCTCTCCTTAGCTTGCTATAAGAAAGTATTTTGTTAGGTTTTTTATTTTCAGGGAGCTCTGCTGGCAGCAGACTCCCTGCATCGTGGGACTGAGGGGAGAGAAGCAGCCCTACTCTCTGAAGATAGGTCCTGCTTCTTAGGCTACTGGACACCATTAGCTCCAGAGGGATCGTACACAGGATCTCACCCTTTGTCGTCCGATCCCGAAGCCGCGCCGCCGTCCCCCTCGCAGAGCCGGAAGACAGAAGCCGAGTGAAAAAGCAAGAAGACTTCGAAATCGGCGGCAGAAGACTCCTGTCTTCATATGAGGTAGCGCACAGCACTGCAGCTGTGCGCCATTGCTCCCACACTACACCCACATACACCGGTCACAGTAAGGGTGCAGGGCGCAGGGGGGGGCGCCCTGGGCAGCAATTAGAGACCTCTTTGGCAAAAGTTTGCATAATATACAGTTGGGCACTGTATGTATGAGCCCCCGCCAAAATTGTACATGAAAGCGGGACAGAAGCCCGCCGTCGAGGGGGCGGGGCTTCTTCCTCAGCACTCACCAGCGCCATGTTTTTTCTCCACAGCACCGCTGAGAGGAAGCTCCCCAGTCTCTCCCCTGCAGTTACACGGTAGAAGAGGGTAAAAAGAGAGGGGGGGGGCACATAATAGGCGCAAAAATCAATATAAACAGCAGCTACTGGGTTAACATTAAGTTACTGTGTTATTCCTGGGTTAATAGCGCTGAGGTGTGTGCTGGCATACTTTCTCTCTGTCTCTCCAAAGGGCCTTATGGGGGATTTGTCTTCAGATGAGCATTCCCTGAGTGTGTGGTGTCGGTACGTGTGTGTCGACATGTATGAGGTAAAAGGCTCCCCTAAGGAGGAGATGGAGCAAATATATGTGTGAGAGGGTGTCTCCGTCGACAACGCCGACACCTGTTTGGATATGTGTAATTAAGTGCTAAGGTGAATTTATTGCACAAAAGATTAGAGAACAGACAGGGAATCTACCCATGTCTGTCCCTATGTCGCAGAGACCTTCAGAGTCTCTCAATGATCACTATCCAAGTTACAGCCAAAATGGCAGAAAAGTATTCAATATATGATTATTGTAATAAAAGATGATTTGCATATCACTGATGACTCATCTGTCCCTGACACAAGGGTACACATGTTTAAGGGGAAGAAAGCTGAGGTAAATTTCCCTCCTCTCATGATGAAAAAGAGCGGGAATCTCCAGACCAGAGACTGCAGTTTCCCACAAAGAATTCTCAGGCAGTATCCTTTCCCCACTAGGGCCAGGATATGATGGGAATCTTCCCCTAGGGTGTCACGTTTTCCCAAAAGGTAGCCCTGACGTAACAGCTATTCTCAGGGATCCTGCAGATAGCGTGCACATTCTGGTACACTACTCAGACCGGCGATTGTGTCGGCATGGGTTTATAGCGCTGTGGCAGCGTGGACAGGTACCTTATCAGCAGAGATTGAGACCCTAGTATGTATGTGTGTGTGTGTGTGTGTGTATGTGTATATATATATATATATATATATATATATATAAATAATATAAACATGCCCAAAGAGACATGAGCATACTGGGTCCTAGAGTTAAAGCTATGTCGATTTCTGCTTGACGTGTCCTGTAGAATATGAAATGGACAGATGATGCCGACTTAAGAGGCATATGGAAGGCTGAGGATTGTGTGGAGAAGGGTTCTCGGACCTGGTCTCCACAGCTATAGCTGGTAATTCTGATATTTTGCCTTATATTCCTGCACAGCCTAGGAAAGCACGACATTATCAAATGCAGCCTTTCGAACAAAGAAGCAAAGTCAGAGGTGCGTCCTTTCTTGCCAGAGGCGGGGGCAGAGGAAAGAAGCTGCACAACACAGCTAGTTCCCAGGAACAGAAGTCCTCCCCGGCCTCTACAAAAATCCGCCGCATGTCGCTGGGGCTCCACAGGCGGAGCTAGGCCCGGTGGGGGCACGCCTTCGTAAGATCAGCCACAAGTGGGTTCACTCCCTGTTAGATCCCTGGGCAATAGATATTGTGTCTCAGGGATACAAGCTGGACTTTGAGAAGATGCCCCCTCACCGACGGCCCTGCCGGCTTCCCCCCACGAGAGGGAAACAGTGTTAACTGCAATTCACAAATTGTATCTTCAACAGGTGGTGGTCAAGGTTCCCCTCCTTCAACAAGAAGGGGGTTATTATTCGACCATGTTGTAGTCCCGAAACCAGACGGTTTTTGGTCAGACCCATATTGAATTTAAAATCCCTGAATATATACCTGAAAAGGTTCAAGTTCAAGATGGAATCGCTAAGAGCGGTCATTGCAAGCCTGAAAGGGGGAGATTTTATGGTGACTCGGGACATAAAGGATGCATACCTTCATGTCCCCATTTATCCACCTCACCAGGCGTACCTCAGAATTGCGGTACGGGATTGTCATTACCAATTTCAGACGTTGCCGTTAGGTCTCTCCACGGCCCCGAGAATATTCACCAAGGTAATCGCGGAAATGATGGTGCTCCTGCGGAAGCAAGGTGTCACTATTATCACGTACTTGGACGATTTCCTCATAAAAGCGAGATCAAGAGAGCAGTTGCTGAACAGCGTATCACTTTCTCTGGAAGTGTAACGGCAACACGGCTGGATTCTATATATTCCAAAGTCGCAGTTGGTTCCTACAGCTCATCTGCCTCTCCTAGGCATGATCCTAGACACAGACCAGAAAAGGGTTTATCTCCCGATAGAGAGAGCTCAGGAGCTCGTGACACTGGTCAGAAATCTATTAAAACCAAAACAGGTGTCAGTGCATCACTGCACTCGAGTCCTGGGAAGGATGGTGGCATCATACGAGGCCATTCCCTTCGGCAGGTTCCATGCGAGGACCTTCCAATGGGACTTACTGGACAAGTGGTCCGGATCACATCTTCAGATGCATCGGTTAATCACCCTATCCCCCAGGGCCAAGGTGTCTCTCCTGTGGTGGCTGCAGAGTGCTCACCTTCTCGAAGGTCGCAGATTCGGCATTCAGGACTGGGTCCTGGTGACCACGGATGCAAGCCTCCGAGGGTGGGGGGGCAGTCACACAGGGAAGAAATTTCCAAGGGCTGTGGTCAAGTCAGGAGACTTGCCTTCACATCAACATCCTGGAACTAAGGGCCATATACAACGCCCTACGTCAAGCGGAGTCCCTGCTTCGCGACCAACCGGTTCTGATTCAGTCAGACAATATCACCGCAGTGGCTCATGTAAACCGACAAGGTGGCACAAGGAGCAGGGTGGCGATGGTAGAAGCCACCAGAATTCTTCGCTGGGCGGAGAATCACGTAAGCGCACTGTCAGCAGTGTTCATTCCGGGAGTGGACAACAGGGAAGCAGACTTCCTCAGCAGGCACGACCTTCACCCGGGAGAGTGGGGACTGCATCAAGAAGTCTTCATGCAGATTGCAAGTCGGTGGGAACTGCCACAGGTGGACATGATGGCATCCCGCCTCAACAAAAAGCTGCAGAGATATTGCGCCAGGTCAAGAGACCCTCAGGCGATAGCTGTGGACGCACTGGTGACACCGTGGGTGTTCCAGTCGGTCTATGTATTTCCTCCTCTTCCTCTCATACCCAAGGTGCTGATAATCATAAGGAAAAGAGGAGTGAGAACAATACTCTTTGTTCCGGATTGGCCAAGAAGGATTTGGTATCCAGATCTGCAAGAAATGCTCACAGAGGACCCGTGGCCTCTGCCTCTAGGTCAGGACTTGTGCAACAGGGGCCCTGTCTGTTCCAAGACTTACCGCGGCTGCGTTTGACGGCATGGCGGTTGAACGCCGGATCCTAGCAGAAAAAGGCATTCCGGATGAGGTCATTCCTACGCTGATAGAGGCTAGGAAGGACGTGACGGCTCAACATTATCACCGTATATGGCAAAAATATGTGGCTTGGTGTGAGGCCAGGAATGCCCCTACGGAGGAATTCCAGCTGGGCCTTTTCCTTCACTTCCTACAGTCGGGAGTGATTTTGGGCCTTAAATTGGGTTCCATTAAGGTTCAGATTTCGGCCTTATCCATTTTCTTTCAAAAAGAACTGGCTTCTCTGCCTGAAGTTCAGACGTTTGTAAAGGGAGTGCTGCATATTCAGCCCCCTTTTGTGCCTCCAGTGGCACCTTGGGATCTTAACGTGGTGTTGAGTTTCCTGAAATCACACTGGTTTGAACCACTCAAAACGGTGGAAGTAAAATATCTCACGTGGAAGGTGGTCATGCTATTAGCCTTGGCTTCGGCTAGGCGTGTGTCAGAATTGGCGGCTTTGTCACATAAAAGCCCTTATCTGGTTTTCCATGCGGATAGAGCAGAATTGCCCACAATTTCTGCCGAAAGTGGTTTCATCCTTTCATATAAACCAACCTATTGTGGTGCCTGTGGCTACTACTGACTTGGAGGATTCCGAGTCACTGGATGTAGTCAGGGCTTTGAAGGTTTATGTAGCCAGAAGGGCTAAGGTCAGGAAAACAGAATCTTAGTTTATCCTGTATGCTTCCAACAAGCTTGGGGCGCCTGTTTCAAAGCAAACTATTGCTCGCTGGATCTGTAACACGATTCAGCAGGCTCATTCTGCGGCTGGGTTGCCGCTGCCTAAATCAGTTAAGGCCCATTCCACAAGGAAGGTGGCCTCTTCTTGGGCGGCTGCCCGAGGGGTCTCGGCATTACAGCTTTGCCGAGCGGCTACTTGGTCAGGTTCAAACACCTTTGCAAAGTTCTACGAGTTTGATACCCTGGCTGAGGAGGACCTTGTGTTTGTTCATTCGGTGCTGCAGAGTCATCCGCACTCTCCCGCCCGTTTGGGAGCTTTGGTATAATCCCCATGGTCCTTACGGAGTCCCCAGCATCCACTAGGACGTTAGAGAAAATAAGATTTTACTTACCGGTAAATCTATTTCTCGTAGTCCGTAGTGGATGCTGGGCGCCCGTCCCAAGTGCGGACTTCTTCTCAATGCTTGTATATAGTTATTGCTTAAATAAGGGTTATGTTATAGTTGCATCAGAGTTTATCTGATGCTCTGTGATTGTTCATACTGTTAACTGGGTAAAGTTATCACAAGTTATACGGTGTGATTGGTGTGGCTGGTATGAGTCTTACCCTGGATTCCCAAAATCCTTTCCTTGTACGGTCAGCTCTTCCGGGCACAGTTTCTCTAACTGAGGTCTGGAGGAGGGACATAGAGGGAGGAGCCAGAGCACACCAGAATCTAAATTCTTTCGTAAAGTGCCCATGTCTCCTGCGGAGCCCGTCTATTCCCCATGGTCCTTACGGAGTCCACAGCATCCACTACGGACTACGAGAAATAGATTTACCGGTAAGTAAAATCTTATTGTGTGTGTGTGTGTGTGTGTATATATATATATATATATATATATATATATATATATATATATATATATATATATATATATATATATATATATATATATATATATATATATTATAAATAACTAAATATATATATATACACACACTGCTCAAAAAAATAAAGGGAACACTAAAATAACACATCCTAGATCTGAATGAATGAAATATTCTTATTAAATACTTTGTTCTTTACATAGTTGAATGTGCTGACAACAAAATCACACACAAATTATCAATGGAAATCAAATTTATTAACCCATGGAGGTCTGGATTTGGAGTCACACTCAGAATTAAAGTGGAAAAACACACTACAGGCTGATCCAACTTTGATGTAATGTCCTTTAAAACAAGTCAAAATGAGGCTCAGTAGTGTGTGTCCTCCACGTGCCTGTGTGACCCCCCTACAACGCCTGGGCATGCTCCTGATGAGGTGGCGGATGGTCTCCTGAGGTATCTCCTCTCAGACCTGGACTAAAGCATCCGCCAACTCCTGGACAGTCTGTGGTGCAACGTGGCGTTGGTGGATGGAGTGAGACATGATGTCCCAGATGTGCTCAATTGGATTCAGGTCTGGGGAATGGCCAGGCCAGTCCATAGCATCAATGCCTTCGTCTTGCAGGAACTGCTGACACACTCCAGCCACATGAGGTCTAGCATTGTCTTACATTAGGAGGAACCCAGGGCCAACCGCACCAGCATATGGTTTCACAAGGGGTCTGAGGATCTCATCTCGGTACCTAATTGCAGTCAGGCTACCTCTGGCGAGCACATGGAGGGCTGTGCAGCCCCCCAAAGAAATGCCACCCCACACCATTACTGACCCACTGCCAAACCGGTCATGCTGGAGGATGGTGCAGGCAGCAGAACGTTCTCCTTGGCATCTCCAGACTCTGTCACGTGCTCAGTGAGAACCTGCTTTCATCTGTGAAGAGCACAGGGTGCCAGTGGCGAATTTGCCAATCTTTGTGTTCTCTGGCAAATGCCAAACGTCCTGCACGGTGTTGGGCTGTAAGCACAACCCCACCTGTGGACATCGGGCCCTCATACCACCCTCATGGAGTCTGTTTCTGATCATTTGAGTAGACACATGCACATTTGTGGCTTGCTGGAGGTCATTTTGCAGTGCTCTGGCAGTGCTCTTCCTGTTTCTCCTTGCACAAAGTCCTGCTGCTGGGTTGTTGCCGTCCTACAGCCTCCTCCACGTCTCCTGATGTACTGGCCTGTCTCCTGGTATCGCCACCATGCTCTGGACACTACGCTGACAGACACGGCAAACCTTCTTGCCACAGCTCGCATTGATGTGCCATCCTGGATGAGCTGCACTAACTGAGCCACTTGTGTGGGTTGTAGACTCCGTCTCTTGCTACCACTAGAGTGAAAGCACCGCCAGCTTTCAAAAGTGACCAAAACATCAGCCAGAAAGCATAGGAGCTGAGAAGTGGTCTGTGGTCACCACCTGCAGAACAACTCCTTTGTTGGGGGTGTCTTGCTAATTGCCTATAATTCCCACCTGTTGTCTATTCCATTTGCACAACAGCATGTGAAATTGATTGTCAATCAGTGTTGCTTCCTAAGTGGACAGTTTGTTTTCACAGAAGTGTGATTGACTTGGAGTTACATTGTGTTGTTTAAGTGTTCCCTTTATTTTTTGGAGCAGTGCATGTGTGTGTGTGTGTGTGTGTGTGTGTGTATATGTGTATATGTATATAAATATATGTATGTATGTATGTATGTATAGATAGATGTGTTAGGATCGGCACTCAGTGTGGGGGCTGCTGGATTACTTGCTGCGGTGCCTTCTGTGATCCTTGCCAGATCCAATGTAGTTGAAAAGAAGTCAGCGGCACTCAGCAGTCGTAATTATTCTGTATAGATAACTTTTTTATTCCAGTCCTACTGGAATAAAAGTTTCTCTAACGTCCTAGTGGATGCTGGGGACTCCGAAAGGACCATGGGGAATAGCGGCTCCGCAGGAGACTGGGCACAAAGTAAAAGCTTTAGGACTAGCTGGTGTGCACTGGCTCCTCCCCCTATGACCCTCCTCCAAGCCTCAGTTAGATTTTGTGCCCGAACGAGAAGGGTGCAATCTAGGTGGCTCTCCTGAGCTGCTTAGAGTAAAAGTTTAAATAGGTTTTTTATTTTCAGTGAGACCTGCTGGCAACAGGCTCACTGCATCGAGGGACTTAGGGGAGAGAAACGAACTCACCTGCGTGCAGAGTGGATTGGGTTTCTTAGGCTACTGGACATTAGCTCCAGAGGGACGATCACAGGCCCAGCCATGGATGGGTCCCGGAGCCGCGCCGCCGGCCCCCTTACAGATGCTGAAGCAAGAAGAGGTCCATAAATCGGCGGCAGAAGACTTTCCTGTCTTCATAAGGTAGCGCACAGCACTGCAGCTGTGCGCCATTGCTCTCAGCACACTTCACACTCCGGTCACTGAGGGTGCAGGACGCTGGGGGGGGGCGTCCTGGGAAGCAATGAATTTACCTTAGTTGGCGAAAAATACATCACATATAGCTCCTAGGCTATATGGATGTATTTAACCCCTGCCAGTTTTCCAGTAAAAAGCGGAAGAAGAGCCCGCCATGAAGGGGGCGTGGCCTATCTCCTCAGCACACAGCGCCATTTTTCCCACACAGCTCCGCTGGTAGGAAGGCTCCCAGAATCTCCCCTGCATCCTGCAACTACAGAAACAGGGTAAAAAAGAGAGGGGGGCACTTATTTGGCAAAATAACAGATATAAGCAGCTATAAGGGATAGACACTTATTGTAAGGTTGTCCCTATACATATATAGCGCTCTGGTGTGTGCTGGCAAACTCTCCCTCTGTCTCCCCAAAGGGCTAAGTGGGTCCTGTCCTCTATCAGAGCATTCCCTGTGTGTGTGCTGGGTGTCGGTACGTGTGTGTCGACATGTATGAGGAGGAAAATGATGTGGAGGCGGAGCAGAGTGTCTGTAACAGTGATGTCACCCCCTAGGGGGTCGACACCTGAGTGGATGTACTGTTGAAAATTACGTGACAGTGTCAGCTCTATATAAAAAAAACAGTGGTTGACATGAGACAGCCGGCTACTCAGCTTGTGCCTGTCCAGACGTCTCATAGGCTGTCAGGCAGATGGCAGATACAGACGCCGACACGGATACTGACTCCTGTGTCGACGGTGAAGAGACAACCGTGATTTCCAGTAGGGCCACACGTTACATGATTGAGACAATGGAAAATGTTTTATACATTTCTGATAATACGAGTACCACCAAAAAAGGGGTATTATGTTCGGTGAGGGAAAAACTACCTGTAGTTTTCCTGAATCTGAGAAATAAAATGTGTGATGATGCGTGGGTTTCCCCCCGATAACAATTAATAATTTCTTAAAAAGTATTGGCTGCATACCCTTTCCCGCCAGAGGTTAGGATGCATTGGGAAACACCCCCTAGGGGGGATAAGGTGCTCACACGCTTGTAAGAACAAGGGCTCTACCCTCTCATGAGATGGCCGCCCTTAAGGATCCTGCTGATAGAAAGGAGGAGGGTATCCAAAAAAAAGGTATTTACACACATACTGGTGTTATACTGCGACCAGCTATCGCCTCAGCCTAGAGGTGCAGTGCTGGGTTGGCATGGTCGGATTCCCTGACTGGAAATATTGATATCCTAGATAAGGATAGTATATTATTGCCTATAGAACATTTAAAAGATGCATTTCTATATATGCATGATGCACAGCGGAATAATTGCCGACTGGCATCAAGTATAAGTGCGTTGTCCAATTCTACCAGTAAAATGGTCAGGTGATGCGGATTCCAAACGTCATTTGGAAGTATTGCCTTTGAAAGGGGACATTTGGGGTCGGTCTTTTAGACCTGGTGGCCACGGCAACAGCTGGGAAATCCACGTTTGTACCCCAGGTCGCCTCTCAAAATAAGACGCCGTATTATCAGGCGCAGTCCTTTGTTGGCAAGCGGACAAAAGGTTCCTCTTTTCTGCTCGTGACAGAGGGAGAGGAAAAAGGCTGCAGAGATCAGCCAGTTCCCAGGAACAGAAACCCTTTCCAGCCTCTGCCAAGCCCTCAGTATGACGCTAGGGCTTTACAAGCTCAGGCACGGTGGGGGCCCGTTCTCAATGAATTTCAGTGCGCAGTGGGCTCACTCGCAAGTAGACCCCTGGATCCTTCAGGTAATATCTCAGGGGTACATATTGGAATTCGAGACGTCTCCCCCTCGCCGTTTCCAAAAGTCGACTTTACCGACGTCTCCCTCGGACAGGGAGGCAGTTTTGGAAGCCATTCACAAGCTGTATTCCCAGCAGGTGATAATCAAGGTACCCCTCCTGCAACAGGGAACGGGGTATTATTCCACACTATTGTGGTACCGAAGCCAGACGGCTCGGTGAGACCGATTCTAAAATCTAAAATCTTTGAACACTTACATACAGAGGTTCAAATTCAAGATTGAGTCACTCAGAGCAGTGATTGCAAACCTGGAAGAAGGGGACTACATGATGTCTCGGGACATCAAGGATGCTTACCTTCATGTCAAAATTTACCCTTCTCACCAAGGGTACCTCAGGTTTATGGTACAGAACTGTCACTATCAGTTCAGACGCTGCCGTAGGGATGGTCCACGGCACCCCGGGTCTTTACCAAGGTAATGGCCGAAATGATGATGTTCCTTCGAAGGAAGGGAATTTTAGTTATCCCTTACTTGGACGATTCCCTGATAAGGGTAAGATCCAGGGAACAGTTGGAGGTCGGTGTAGCACTATCTCAGATAGTGTTGCGGCAGCACGATTGGATTCTCAATATTCCAAAATTGCAGCTGGTTCCGTCGACGTGTCTTCTGTTCCTAGGGATGATCCTGGACACAGTCCAGAAAAAGGTGTTTCTCCCGAAGGAGAAAGCCAGGGAGTTATCCGAGCTAGTCAGGAACCTCCTCAAACCGAGCCAAGTCTCAGTGCATCAATGCACAAGGGTTCTGGGTAAAATGGGGGCTTCCTACGAAGCAATACCATTTGGCAGATTCCACGCAAGAACTTTCCAGTGGGACCTGCTAGACAAATGGTCCGGGTCGCATCTTCAGATGCATCAGCGGATAACCCTGTCACCAAGGACAAGGGTGTCCCTCCTGTGGTGGTTGCAGAGTGCTCATCTTCTAGAGGGCCGCAGATTCGGCATTCAGGACTGGGTCCTGGTAACCACGGATGCCAGCCTGCGAGGCTGGGGAGCAGTCACACAGGGAAGGAATATCCAGGACTTATGGTCAAGCCTGGAGACATCACTTCACATAAATATCCTGAAGCTAAGGGACATTTACAATGCTCTAAGCTTAGCAAGACCTTTGCTTCAAGGACAGCCGGTGTTGATCCAGTCGGACAACATCACGGCAGTCACCCACGTAAACAGACAGGGTGGCACAAGAAGCAGAAGGGCAATGACAGAAGCTGCAAGGATTCTTCGCTGGGCGGAAAATCATGGGATAGCACTGTCAGCAGTATTCATTCCGGGAGTGGACAACTGGGAAGCAGACTTCCTCAGCACGACCTCCACCCGGGGAGAGTGGGGACTTCACCCAGAAGTCTTCCACAGGATTATAAACCGTTGGGAAAAACTCGACAGGTATTGCGCCAGGTCCAGGGACCCTCAGGCAATAGCTGTAGACGCTCTGGTAACACCGTGGGTGTACCAGTCAGGGTATGTGTTTCCTCCTCTGCCTCTCATACCCAAGGTACTGAGATTGATAAGATGGTGAGGAGTAAGCACTATATTCGTGGCTCCGGATTGGCCAAGAAGGACTTGGTAACCAGAACTTCAAGAGATGCTCACGGAGGATCCGTGGCCTCTACCTCTAAGAAGGGACCTGCTCCAGCAAGGACCCTGTCTGTTCCAAGACTTACCGCGGCTGCGTTTGACGGCATGGCGGTTGAACGCCGGATCCTGAAGGAAAAAGGGCATTCCGGATGAAGTCATCCCTATCCTGATCAAAGCCAGGAAGGATGTAACCGCAAAAACATTATCACCGCAATTGGCGAAAATATGTTGCGTGGTGCGAGGCCAGTAAGGCCCGACGGTGGAAATTCGACTGGGTCGATTCCTACATTTCCTGCAAACAGGAGTGTCTATGGGCCTGAAATTGGGGTCCATTAAGGTTCAAATTTCGGCCCTGTCAAATTTTCTTCCAAAAAGAACTAGCTTCAGTCCCTGAAGTTCAGACGTTTGTAAAAGGGGTACTGCATATACAGCCTCCTTTTGTGCCTCCAGTGGCACTTGGGATCTCAATGTAGTTTTTTTTTTGGATTCCAAAAGTCACATTGGTTTGAACCACTTAAATCTGTGGAGTTAAAATATCTCACATGGAAAGTGGTCATGCTGTTGGCCCTGGCCTGGGCCAGGCGCGTGTCAGAATTGGCGGCTTTATCCTGTAAAAGCCCTTATCTGATTTTCCATTCGGACAGGGCGGAATTGAGGACTCGTCCTCAATTTCTCCCTAAGGTGTTTTCAGCATTTCACTTAAACCAACCTATTGTGGTGCCTGCGGCTACTAGGGACTTGGAGGATTCCAAGTTGCTGGACGTAGTCAGGGCCCTGAAAATATATGTTTCCAGGACGGCTGGAGTCAGAAAATCTGACTCGCTGTTTATCCTGTATGCACCCAACAAGCTGGGTGCTCCTGCTTCTAAGCAGACGATTGCTCGTTGGATTTGCAGTACAATTCAGCTTGCACATTCTGTGGCAGGCCTGCCACAGCCAAAATCTGTAAAAGCCCATTCCACACGGAAAGTGGGCTCATCTTGGGCGGCTGCCCGAGGGGTCTCGGCTTTACAACTTTGCCGAGCAGCTACTTGGTCAGGGGCAAACACGTTTGCTAAATTCTACAAATTTGATACCCTGGCTGAGGAGGACCTGGAGTTCTCTCATTCGGTGCTGCAGAGTCATCCGCACTCTCCCGCCCGTTTGGGAGCTTTGGTATAATCCCCATGGTCCTTTCGGAGTCCCCAGCATCCACTAGGACGTTAGAGAAAATAAGAATTTACTTACCGATAATTCTATTTCTCATAGTCCGTAGTGGATGCTGGGCGCCCATCCCAAGTGCGGATTGTCTGCATTACTTGTACATAGTTATTGTTACAAAAATCGGGTTATTGTTGTTGTGAGCCATCTTTTCAGAGGCTCCTTCTGTTATCATGCTGTTAACTGGGTTCAGATCACAAGTTGTACGGTGTGATTGGTGTGGCTGGTAATGAGTCTTACCCGGGATTCAAAATCCTTCCTTATTGTGTACGCTCGTCCGGGCACAGTATCCTAACTGAGGCTTGGAGGAGGGTCATAGGGGGAGGAGCCAGTGCACACCAGCTAGTCCTAAAGCTTTTACTTTGTGCCCAGTCTCCTGCGGAGCCGCTATTCCCCATGGTCCTTTCGGAGTCCTCAGCATCCACTACGGACTATGAGAAATAGAATTATCGGTAAATAAATTCTTATTTTTCTATACAGTATGTGTGTGTGTATGTGTGTGTGTATGTGTGTGTGTATATGTATGTATGTATATGTATATGTATATGTATATGTATATATATATATATATATATATATATATATATATATATATATATATATATAATTAGGCGATTCATTCATCGCGCCCCTACGGGCGCTCTTCACACTATCGTTAGGGGCTACGCCCCGTTAACCTCTGCACGGCTTTGAACATACGCAGGGCGGTAGATAACAGAATCAGAAACGCAGGGCAGTATAGAGGGCATACAGAAATGGTGTCCGGTTGAGATAAGATAGAGAGGCGTAGGGGGGGAGAAAGGGAATGTACAGACACGCTGTGCGATCGGTAAAGGATAGGGAGAGTCAGGGTGGTAGGGAGAGGATAAAGAGAGGCAAGGGGTTAGAGAGAAAATACTGTTGCAAGAGGCTACGACCCATTATCCCCTGCACGGGCTTCAGCTGTGCTATAATTGTTATTACATGGAGTATTACCTGATTTTTTTTTTTTTTATGGCAGTGGGTAAATATTGTAAGGGGGGAGGGCGTGCGATTGTCAAGGGGGCGTAGGCCTTTGTAAGGGCATGCAGAGTGGCCGCAGGGCACAATGAATAACATAGTGTAGTATATACTGCTAGTGTCTGCATTATGAAGTACCAGATGAGTAACAGCACTGTAGATAAGATACCAAGGTGCTGTGGCCACAGGTAGCAGAGCCGCTTATACACACAATGGCCACAGGTAGCAGAGCCGCTTATACACACAATGGCCACAGGTAGCAGAGCCGCTTATACACACAATACCCACAGGTAGCAGAGCCGCTTATACACACATTACCCACAGGTAGCAGAACCGCTTATACACACAATACCCACAGGGGGCAGAGGCGCTTATACACACAGTGCCCACAGGTATCAGAGCCGCTTATACACACAATACCCCCAGGTAGCAGAGGCGCTTATACACACAGTGCCCACAGGTAGCAGAGGCGCTTATACACACAATACCCACAGGTAGCAGAGCCACTTATACACACAGTGCCCACAAGTAGCAGAGCCGTTTATACACACAGTGGCCACAGGTAGCAGAGCCGCTTATACACACAATACCCACAGGGAGCAGAGCCGCTTATACACACAATACCCACAGGGGGCAGAGGCGCTTATACACACCGTGCCCACAGGTAGCAGAGCCGCTTATACACACAATACCCACAGGTAGCAGAACCGCTTATACACACAATACCCACAGGTAGCAGAGCCGCTTATACACACATTACCCACAGGTAGCAGAACCGCTTATACACACAATACCCACAGGGGGCAGAAGCGCTTATACACACAGTGCCCACAGGTAGCAGAACCGCTTATACACACACACAATACCCCTAGGTAGCAGAGGCGCTTATACACACAGTGCCCACAGGTAGCAGAGGCGCTTATACACACAATGGGCACAGGTAGCAGAGCCACATGTACACACATGACCCACAGGTAGCAGAGCCGCTTATACACACAATACCCCCAGGTAGCAGAGGCGCTTATACACAGTGCCCACAGGTAGCAGAGGTGCTTATACACACAATGGGCACAGGTAGCAGAGCCACGTGTACACACAATACCCACAGGTAGCGAAGCCGCTTATACACACACACAGTGCCCACAGGTAGCAGAGCCGCTTATACACACAGTGTGCACAGGTAGCAGCGCCACTTATACACAATGGGCACAGGTAGCAGTGTTGCTTATACACATAATGGCCACAGTATTAGTGTTTCTAATTAATCCAATGTCCATTGGTAGCAACTATACTCACAAAAGTTTGGGGGGTTTGGAAAGGGGGTGGGTTCAGTGAGGTTCCTATCCGTGCGGCTGATCGGCCCGATTCAGGGAATCACTTGTAGCGGCTGTGGATGGTGTCCGAGGTGCTACGTGTGGTGGAGGGGTGGGTGAGGGAGGGGGCGCGGATGGGGAGTGTAGTTGCTGTTGGTGGGGGAGGGGTGGGTGCGGGGGACTGGATGAAGGAGGGGGTATGGAGGTGATGTGTGTGGGAGGGGCGATGTAGGGGTGTGCGTTTGGAGGTGCAGGGGGGGTGAGCTTAGGTGATGGGTTTCAGAAGTGCTGTGGGTGGGGGAGGTGTGGGATGGCACGGATGGGGGATGTAGATGTTGTGGATGGGGGAGGGGTGGATGCGGGGGAGCTGTGGATGGGGGAGGGAATCCGGAGGTGGTTCGGGTGGTGGTCCAGAGCTGTTGCGGGTGGGGGAGGGGCAGGTGTGGGAGGTCCGCAGATGTGGAGGGTGTCTGTAGATAATGTGGGCGGGTAGGTGCTGTGGTTGTGGGAGTGGCGGGGGTGTTGCGGGTGGGGTACGTGATCTGGATGGGGTAGGTGATGTGGATGTGCGGTAGCCAGGGGAGGTGCGGGGATGGCACGGATGGGGGAGAGGGTCCGTGGGCGCTGTGGATGAGTGAGGGGTGGGTGCGGGGTTACGGCGGTTGTGGTGGGCCAGGTGTGCTGCTGCGGTGGGTGGGGGAGGGTGCCGGTGCAGGGCGGTTGGTGCAGCTGCGGCGGGTAGGGGAGGGGGCAGAGTGCCACGGGTGGTGCGGGTGTTGGTGCTGCGGGTGGGGGAGGGGGTGGAGTGCCACGGGTGGTGGGTGCCGCGGGTAGGTGGCGCGGGTGTTGGTGCTGCGGGTGGGGGAGAGGGTGGGTATGGGGGAGGGGCAGGGTTGCAGCGGGTGGGGGAGGGGCGGGGGGTGCTGCAGGTATGGGAGCTACGGGTGGGGGCGGGAGTGCCGCGGGTGGGAGCGGATGTGGGGGATGCGTTGGGTGCCGCAGGGGGGGGGGGGCAGCTGGTGTTGGTGCTGTGGGTGGGGGAGGGGGCAGAGTGCCACGGGTGGTGCGGGTGTTGGTGCTGCGGGTGGGGGAGGGGGTGGAGTGCCACGGGTGGTGGGTGCCGCGGGTAGGTTGCGCGGGTGTTGGTGCGGCGGGTGGGGGAGAGGGTGGGAGTGCCGCGGGTGGGGGGCGAATGCGGTTGGTTGCCGCGGGTGTTGGTGCTATGGGTGGGGGAGGGGGCGGGAGTTCCGCGGGTGGGTGGCGCGGGTGTTTGTGCTCTGGGTGGGGGAGGGGACGGGAGTGCCGCGGGTGGTGGGTGGATGCGGCGGGTGTTTGTGCTACGGGTGGGGGAGGGGGCAGGAGCAGTGGCGCCACAACGTGGGTGCGGGGGGTGCGGGCCGCACCTGGGTGTTATCCTCTGAGGGGTGACACCAAAGTGCCGGCTCCTGTCACAGCGCAGAAGCCAGCACTGCAGATTCAGCAGTGTCCGGGTGAAGGCCGTATCCCCCGACCCACAATGGGCCTAAAACGGGGGTCGGGACGCGAAGCCACGCCCCTTCCGCGAAGCCACGCCCCCTTTTCACCCGCGACCGCACCGGCCACCGGGTGTTATAACAGTAAGTGACGCCTCTGAGCGGGAGTGCCGCGGATGTTGGTGCTGTGGGAGGGGGAGAGGGCGGGAGTGCCGCGGGTGGGGGGCAGATGCGGGTGGTTGCCGCGGGTGGGAGGGGGAGCGAGAGCAGCTGCCAGTGCTCAGCATGTCCCCCTGAACTCTGCAGCAGCCGCTAGTCTGTGAGGCGGGTAGTGTGAGTTCCGCTCACAGTCAGCGGCTGCTCTGTCAGACTGTCACCAGAGAGTGTGCGGGGAGAAGGGAGACAGGGGACTGGGCGGAGATGGGGAGGGGACTGGGCGGAGATGGGGAGGGGACTGGGCGGAGATGGGGAGGGGACTGTTCCTGGCCAGATCTGTGCCTGTGACTCCGCCCAGCGTTACGGCCAGGCACAAAATCACAGAGTTGGGCAAATATATAGGAGATATATATATATATACAGGTTGAGTATACCATATCCAAATATTCCGAAATACGGAATATTCCGAAATACGGACTTTTTTTAGTGAGAGTGAGATAGTGACACCCCTTGATGAAGTCTTAAGGACGAAACGCGTTGGGCTATCTGGCAGTGACTACATACCAAGTTAAGGAATCTTTTTACTATTTATTTACTTTTCTCTATCGTCCTTGTGGATGCTGGGGTTCCTGAAAGGACCATGGGGAATAGCGGCTCCGCAGGAGACAGGGCACAAAAAGTAAAGCTTTCCGATCAGGTGGTGTGCACTGGCTCCTCCCCCTATGACCCTCCTCCAGACTCCAGTTAGATTTTTGTGCCCGGCCGAGAAGGGTGCAATCTAGGTGGCTCTCCTAAAGAGCTGCTTAGAGAAAGTTTAGCTTAGGTTTTTTATTTTACAGTGAGTCCTGCTGGCAACAGGATCACTGCAACGAGGGACTTAGGGGAGAAGGAGTGAACTCACCTGCGTGCAGGATGGATTGGCTTCTTGGCTACTGGACATCAGCTCCAGAGGGACGATCACAGGTACAGCCTGGATGGTCACCGGAGCCGCGCCGCCGGCCCCCTTGCAGATGCTGAAGTAAGAAGAGGTCCAGAATCGGCGGCTGAAGACTCCTGCAGTCTTCTAAAGGTAGCGCACAGCACTGCAGCTGTGCGCCATTTTCCTCTCAGCACACTTCACACGGCAGTCACTGAGGGTGCAGGGCGCTGGGAGGGGGGCGCCCTGGGAGGCAAATGAAAACCTTTTTTGGCGAAAAATACCTCACATATAGCCCCCAGAGGCTATATGGAGATATTTAACCCCTGCCAAGATTCACTAAATAGCGGGAGACGAGCCCGCCGAAAAAGGGGCGGGGCCTATCTCCTCAGCACACAGCGCCATTTTCTCTCACAGAAAGCCTGGAGAGAAGGCTCCCAGGCTCTCCCCTGCACTGCACTACAGAAACAGGGTTAAAACAGAGAGGGGGGGCACTGATTTTGGCGATATTGAGATATATATAAAGATGCTATAAGGGAAAACACTTATATAAGGTTGTCCCTATATAATTATAGCGTTTTGGTGTGTGCTGGCAAACTCTCCCTCTGTCTCCCCAAAGGGCTAGTGTGGGTCCTGTCCTCTGTCAGAGCATTCCCGGTGTGTGTGCTGTGTGTCGGTACGTGTGTGTCGACATGTATGAGGACGATGTTGGTGAGGAGGCGGAGAAATTGCCTGTAATGGTGATGTCACTCTCTAGGGAGTCGACACCGGAATGGATGGCTTATTTAGAGAATTACCTGAGAATGTCAACACGCTGCAAGGTCGGTTGACGACGTGAGACGGCCGACAAACTATTAGTACCGGTCCAGGCGTCTCAGAAACACCGTCAGGGGCGTTAAAAACGCCCATTTACCTCAGTCGGTCGACACAGACACAGACACGGACACTGAATCCAGTGTCGACGGTGAATAAACAAACGTATTTCTCATTAGGGCCACACGTTAAGGGCAATGAAGGAGGTGTTGCATATTTCTGATACTACAAGTACCACAAAAAAGGGTATTATGTGGGAGTGAAAAAACTACCTGTAGTTTTTCCTGAATCAGATAAAATAAAATGAAGTGTGTGATGATGCGTGGGGTTACCCCGATAGCAAATATTGGCGTTATACCCTTTCCCGCCAGAACTTAGGGCGCGTTGGGAAACACCCCTTAGGGTGATAAGGCGCTCACACGCTTATAAAGTGGCGTTACCGTCTCCAGATACGGCCGCCCTCAAGGAGCCAGCTGATAGGAAGCTGGAAAGATATCCTAAAAAGTATATACACACATACGGTGGTTATACTGCGACCAGCGATCGCCATCAGCCTGGAGATGCAGTGCTGGGTTGGCTTGGTCGGATTCCCTGACTGAAAATATTTTATTCATATAGAGCATTTAATAGGATGCATTCTATATATATGTACGTGAGATGCACAGAGGGATATTTGCTCTCTGGCATCAAGATAAGTACGTTGTCCATATCACCCAGAAGATGTCATGGACACGACAGTGGTCAGGTGATACAGATCCCATACGGCACATGGAAGTATTGCCGTATAAAGGGAAGGAGTTAGTTGGGGTCGGTCCATCGGACCTGGGGACCACGGCAACAGCTGGGAAATCCAACCTTTTTACCCCAAGTTACATCTCAGCTGAAAAAGACACCGTCTTTTCAGCCTCAATCCTTCCTTTCCCATGAGGGCATGCAGGCAAAAGGCCAGTCATATCTGCCCAGACATAGAGGTAAGGGAAGTAGACTGCAGCAGGCAGCCCCTTCCCAGGAAAAGAAGCCCTCCACCGCGTCTGCCAAGTCCTCAGCATGACGCTGGGGCCGTGCAAGCGGACTCAAGGTGGGGGGTAGTCTCAAGAGTCTCAGCGCGCAGTGGGATCACTCGCAGGTTGACCCCTAGATAGTACAAGTATTATCACAGGGGTACAGATTGGAGAGTCGAGACATCTTCTCCTCGCAGGTTTCTGAAGTCTGCTTTACCAACGGCTCCCTCCGACAGGGAGGCAGCATTGGAAACAATTCACAAGCTGTATATCCAGCAGGTGATAATCAAAGTACCCCTCCTACAACAAGGAAAAGGGTATTATTTTTCCACACTATATTGTGGTACTGAAGCCAGACGGTTTGGTGAGACATAGTCTAAACTGAAATCTTTGAACACTTACATAAAAGGTTCAAATCGAGATGGAGTCACTCAGAGCAGTGATAGCGAACCGGAAAAAAGGGGACTATATGGTGTCCCTGGACATCAAGGATTACCTCCATGTCCAAATTTGCCCTTCTCAACAAGGGTACCTCTGGTTCGTGGTACAGAACTGTCAATATCAGTTTCAGACGATGCCGTTTGAATTATCCACGGCACCCCGGGCCTTTTACCAAGGTAATGGCCGAAAAGATGTTTCTTCAAAGAAAAAAGGCATCTAAATTATCCCTTACTTGGACGATATCCTGAAAAGGGCAAGTTCCAGAGAACAGTTGGAGGTCGGAAGAGCACTATCTAAAGTAGTTCTACGACAGCACGACTGGATTCTAAATATTCCAAGAATCGCAGCTGTTTTCCGACGATACGTCTGCTGTTCCTAGGAATGATTCTGGGCATAGTCCAGAAAAAGGTGTTCCTCCGGGAGGAAAAAGCCAAGGAGTTATTCGACCTAGTCAGAAACCTCCTAAAACCAGGCCAAGTATCAGTGCATCAATGCACAGGAGTCCTGGGAAAAATGGTGGCTTCTTACGAAGCGATTCCATTCGGCAGATCTCAGGGGATTTGCTGGACGAATGGTCCGGATCGCATTTTCAGATGCATCAGCGGATAATCCTGTCTCCAAGGACAAGGGTGTCTCTTCTGTGGGGACTGCAGAGTGCTCATCTTTTAGAGGGCAGCACACTCAGCATTCAGGAATGTGTTCTGGGGACCACGGATACCAGCCTGAGAGGCTGGGGAGTAGTCACACAAGGAAAAAAATTTCCAAGGAAGTGTGGTCAAGTCTGGAGACTTCTCTCCACATGAATATACTGGAGCTAAGGGCAATTTACAATGCTCTGAGCCTAGGAAGACTCCTGCTTCAAAGTCAACCGGTGCTGATCCAGTAGGACATCATCATGGCGGTCGCCCACGTTATCAGACGGGGCGACACAAGAAGCAGGAGGGCAATGACAGCAAGGATTCTTCGCTGGGCGGAAAATCATGTGATAACACTGTCAGCAGTGTTCATTCCGGGAGTGGGCAACTGGGAAGATTTCCTCAGCATAAATGAATTCCACCCGGAAAAGTGGAAACTTAATCTGGAAGTTTCCACATGATTGTAAACCGTTGGGAAAGACCAAAGGTGGTTATGATGGCGTCCCACCTGAAGCGCCAGGTCAAGAGACACTCAGGCAATAGCTGGGACGCTCTGGTAACACCGTCGGTGTACCAGTCGGTGTATGTGTTCCATCCTCTGCTTTTCATACCCAATGTATTGAAAATGATAGGAAGGAGAGGAGTAAGAACTATACTCGTGGCTCCGGTTTGGCCAAGAAGGACTTGGTTCCCGGAACTTCAAGAGATACTAAGAAGGGTCTTGATTCAGCAAGAACCGTGTCTGTTCCGGGACTTACCGCAGCTGCGTTGACGCCAAGGCGGGTGAACGCCGGATCCTAAGGGAAAGAGGCATTCCGGAAGAGGTCATCCCTACCCTGGTCAGAGCCAGGAAGGAGGTGACCGCACAACATTATCACCACTTAGGTGAAAATATGTGCCAGGGTGTGAGTCCAGGAAGGCTCCACGGAAGAATTTCAACTAGGTTAATTTCTACATTTCCTGCAAACAGGAGTGTCTATGGGTCTCAAATTGGGTCCATTAAGGTTCAAATTTCGGCCTGTTGATTTTCTTCCAGAAAGAAATTGGCTTCAGTTCCTGAAGTCCAGAAGTTGTTAAGGGAGTACTGCATATACAGCCCCTTTGATGTCTCCAGTGGCACTGGGCGATCTCAACGTAGTTTGGGGATTCCTAAAAAAAAAAAAAAAATCACATTGGTTTAAACAACTCAAATCTGTGGATTTGATATATCTCACATGGAAAATGACCATGCTGTTGGTCCTGGCCTGGGCCAGGCGAGTGTCAGAATTGGCGGCTTTATCTCACAAAGCCATATCTGATTGTCCATTCGGACAGAGCAAAGCTGCGGACTCGTCCCCAGTTTCTCCTTAAGGTGGTGTCAGCGTTTCACCTGAACCAGCTTATTGTGGTACCTGCGGCTACTAGGGACTTGGAGGACTCCAAGTTGCTGGATGTTATCAGGGCCCTGAAAATATAGTTTCCAGGTTGGCTGGAGTCAGGAAATCTGACTTGCTGTTTATCCTGTATGCACCCAACAATGCTGGGTGCTTCTGCTTCTAAGCAGTCGATTGCTCGTGGGATTGGTAGCACAATTCAACTTGCACATTCTGTGGCAGGCCTGCCACAGTCTAAATCTGTTAAGGCCCATTCCACAAGGAAGGTGGGCTCATCTTGGGCGGCTGCCCGAGGGGTCTCGGCATTACAACTTTGCCGAGCAGCTACGTGGTCGGGGGAGAACACGTTTGTAAAATTCTACAAATTTGATACCCTGGCAAAAGAGGACCTGGAGTTCTCTCATTCGGTGCTGCAGAGTCATCCGCACTCTCCCGCCCGTTTGGGAGCTTTGGTATAATCCCCATGGTCCTTTCAGGAACCCCAGCATCCACAAGGACGATAGAGAAAATAAGAATTTACTTACCGATAATTCTATTTCTCGGAGTCCGTAGTGGATGCTGGGCGCCCATCCCAAGTGCGGATTATCTGCAATACTTGTACATAGTTATTGCTAACTAAATCGGGTTATTGTTGTTGTGAGCCATCTTTTCAGAGGCTCCGCTGTTATCATACTGTTAACTGGGTTCAGATCACAGGTTGTACAGTGTGATTGGTGTGGCTGGTATGAGTCTTACCCGGGATTCAAAATTCCTCCCTTATTGTGTACGCTCGTCCGGGCACAGTACCTAACTGGAGTCTGGAGGAGGGTCATAGGGGGAGGAGCCAGTGCACACCACCTGATCGGAAAGCTTTACTTTTTGTGCCCTGTCTCCTGCGGAGCCGCTATTCCCCATGGTCCTTTCAGGAACCCCAGCATCCACTACGGACTCCGAGAAATAGAATTATCGGTAAGTAAATTCTTATTTTAACTGGTATTATATTTCTGTGTGTATAATTTTTATCCCATTTTTTAGAAAAAGTTTTGTCATTTTAAATATACACATTAATAAACTGTATTTTATATTTTTAATTATTCACCTAAAGTGTGAGTTCTTTTAGACACCATTGGTCGCTAAACCCCCTCCCCCCAACTGTATTCAATTTTATGATACAGGGAACCGCCATCCCTGTTTGGGGGTAAGCAGACGCCCTTTTAAATTCTTAGGGAGTGTCAGATCTTATTGTTTTGTTATTATCCATATTCAGGTTTAGTTAACGTTGGTGAACACACGTGGCGCAATAATTTCTTTCTATTTATATATATATATATATATATATATATATATATATATATATATATATATATATATATATATATATATATATATAATATATGTGTGTATTTCTGCTGCGGGGTACACTGAACTCCACAAGGAAATACATTGGGGTGTAGAGTAGGATCTTGATCCGAGGCAACAACAGGCTCAAAGTTTTAGACTGTTCCCAAAATGAACAGCGCCGCCTCCTCCATAACCCTGCCTCCATGCCAGAGAGCTCAGTTTGTAGTTTGTGCCTGCAGTAGCAGGTCACTTAACAGGGGGCTGCTTCTGGCAGCCCGATCTTAGCTTACAGACTTTAAAGAAAGAAGAGGACTATACCAAGGGCTACAGCAGGCTGCGTCTGATCGACGTCTCTGCTGCAGCTCCATAACCCCCAGCGGCGCTGTATACTTCTGCGCCGCGGTTGCCGGGTCACTACACTTCCTCTGTCCTCCAGTGAGTCACACACACGCCGCCATCTCCCGGATCGCGGGGCCGCTGACAAAAGGGAGGTAGGTAAGGGGCTCTGTGCCGCACTTTTGCATCGCGATCCCGCGCGGCCGTAGGAGGAGTGCCGCGCGCGCTGTCTTGGACACAGATTACTGGGCTTCTTGCTCCACTGGCCACCAGGGTGATTATATAAGGGCACAGGTCAGGGGGGACGTTGTACCATCCCGGTGGGGATGCCAGCAGGGGGAGCAGGCCAGACCTGAGGCCCCTCCCCCCCAGCCCCAGGGCGCCATTTCTACAATGTTCCCGCACTGGAGCTGCATATCTCTCCCTCACTCCTGACCAGCGCCCATCATACGTTGAGCTGAGCTGTTTCTAGGGCTGCAGGGGCAAATCCTCCTCTGTGGAACCGCCTGACTGCCAGTGCTGTGTTTCCCACAGGACACTTGAGTATTCTACCTGTCACTGCGACTGTGCTAGTTTAGAAAGAGTGCATACTGTCAGGGTTGTGTGGTACAAACACCCTGTGATATACATCCAGTGTTTACTGCGTTTGTTATATCTATTGTTATCACATATAGCCATACTGAGTATTACTTTGTATTGCTAGTCCAGTGCAGTTTATGGTACATCATTTCTGTATGGTACGCTTGTGACTATGTGTGCGCATGTAGCTGCTGCCTGGTTGCCTTATTACAGGGTATTTCACTCAGCGTGCTAATCCTATATTACTATACCCCCCCCCCCCTCTCCTTTTGTTGACATTTGACTCTTATATTCATGTCCATCTGACTGGATGATTTCAGGCTTTATGATTTATTAGAGACAGAGAAAGAGATTTATTAGAGACAGAGAAACTTGTACACATAAAATAGTAACAAGCCGGGTTACGGATACCAGACCATTGTTTTCTCAAATAAGAATACCTGAGCCATGTGCAGAAAAAATTGATGACATGTTGATCTACATGAAAAAGAGTAAGCAATTTGTATAAATACGTTTACTAATCAGTAAGGGTATAGTATAAGGTTAGAATAAAGTTATATTACCATTATTACTTTTAATGAATTAAATTAAAATTGATTTTAAACAATAACTTAAAGTAAGGAGTGCCCCAAAAAGAGGCTATCTTCTCTGTCCCGTTACTCTTTTTTCGGGACAAAAAACTCTTTATAATTATATTTTCATAACCTCAGGGGAGCACCGCCAACACCACTAATTATTCTGTCAATTTTTTTGACCAATAAATATACATTGTTGGTAAACACATAATAACATAACAACGCATACAAATTAATTGTCCCCAGCTGTGCAGGAATACCCCATCTTCAGTTATACCTGTGGGGGCCAAGTGTTTCAGGTTTTTCTCTGATAATAATATAGGGTTGTTTCACAAGATTTACTACTACTGCAGTATTTTTTTACTTGTGAATTATAGTCAATATAAATATAAAGATATATATATATATATATATATATATATATATATATATATATATATATATATATATATATATATATATATATATATTTTTTTTTTTTTTTTTTATTCCTGTTGAACCCTAGGTGCGGTGCTGCTGATTATAAATGTAACTGTTTGTACTGGGTTGCCCATTACTGTGAGCATTGTTATGTTTGCTACACGTGGCAACGACGTTGGGGCCTCTCCCACATTGCGTGGTAGTGAGGCCACTGTCGGAATGGAGGATAATTTAGCAACTGAGAGTTCAGGGGCTTCTTTGCCCCCTAGTGAGTCGGTAGCACTCGGGGCATCACAAGAACTACCTTGGGCTACATTCTCCACATTGTTGAGCACGATTGTAACTAAATTGATGCCCCCTGTGGGACCACCTGTGCCGTTACCACAGATTATGGTTCCCGCTGTGAACCCGCCATGGGAGGATCAGCTTTCCACTCAGTTACAGCGGTTGAATCGATCCATGTCCAAATCTAAGGATCACTCTCGCCCACATAAGACTTATGCTGCTTTCAGATCACAAATGCCGGATCCCACCCGGTAAGAGAAACGTGTCCTTAACGGGTGGGATCCAGCATTTGCGCTCCTTTGCTGGCTTTCCGACCTGGCAATATACCGGGTCGGTTGCCATAGCGGCGGGGGGTGCAGCAGCAGCAGGGGTGGAGGCGGCGCTGGGAGATGAGCTCATCTCCTGCGCCGCCTCTCCCTATGCTGTGAATGGGAGCCGTGTCGCATCGGAACGGCTCCCATTCACACTGCACCTGACCCTGTATTCAACCCGGTAATAACCCTTCTTTTTTACCGGGTTGAATTACCGGGTCAGGCGACCCGCTAATTCAGCAAAGGAGCTTTCACATCGCACACTGACCCGTTTTGACACGGCAATATGCCGTGTCGATACCGGGTTATTTGTGCGATGTGAAAGGGGTATAAGTCGTCTTCTAAAAGAGCCATTACTCCCTCCCGATCCGCGGCCTTAACTGACACGTCCTCTGAGGAGGACTGTGCTTTTTCTGACCCCTCGGACACTGTCGCTGATGTTTTAGATGGGGAGGGGAAATCGTCCGTGGATGTCCCGGATTTGATTGAGGCGATACGGCTCATTCTTCAGGTGGCTGATGACTCTGAGCCTGAGACGGTCTCCAAGAAACCTGATAGGTTTAAGCATAAGAAGGTGATTAAGCAGGTTCTACCCTACTCTAAACACCTGATTAACATACGTCAGGAATCCTGGGAAAATCTGGGGACAAAGTTTACACCGAATAAGAGACTTTTGGCTCGCTATCCTCTCTCTGCGGAGGTGTGTAAAAATTGGGAAACCCCTTCGCCTGTAGATTCTCATGTGGCGCGTATGGTTGTTTCCTCTGCCCTACCCGTAACTACCGTCACCTCCCTGAAAGAACCGATGGATCGTCGGGTGGAGAGCTGTTTAAAAGCGATTTATACCCTGTCTGGGGCTGTTCAAAGGCCAATTATTGCAGCGACGTGGACTGCTGAAGCTGTTGAGGCGTGGGCTCAGGAACTTGAGGCGGAACTGCCTTCTGATGTTTCTGAGCATGTTCGACAATGTCTCTCGTATATTGCCGCGGCTTCTCTGTACCTTAAGGAGGCGGCCTCCGATGCCGGGGTGCTCGCGGCCAAGGCTGCTACTGCATCCGTTTTGGCCAGACGTATCCTTTGGTTGAGATCCTGGTCAGTGGATTTGGATTCCAGAAAAACCTTGGAGGTTCTTCCTTTCAAGGTAGACATTCTCTTTGGAGAAAATCTCGATAAGATTGTGGCTGACCTGGCTACTGCTAAAATGGCCTGCCTGCCTAGTACGGCTCCTTCCGCACAGAAGGGTAAAAGTACTTTCCCTCGGCCCTTTCGTACTGCAGGTAAAGCAAAAGGTCAGGTGTACCCAAAGCAAGCCCGTGCTTCCAGACCTGCCAAGCCGAGACCGAAGCGTGCTTGGCCTGCCCATCAGCCAGCTTCAAAAACTGATAAGCCTGCCGCATGACGGGGTGGGCCTCCCCCTGGGGATCCCAGGGTGGGGGGCCAACTTCTAGGTTTTACCCAGGAATGGTTGATGACCACTTCAGATACCTGGGTGAGGGAAGTCGTTGCTCGAGGTTACGCCATACCCTTCAAGAATCTCCCCCCTCATCGATTTTGCCTGGCAGATGTGCATCTGGATCTAGCAAAAGCAAACACGTTGCACTCGGTGGTACATTCCCTCCTGTCCACAGGAGTGGTGTTACAGGTGCCTCTGGCTCAGAGGGGCAAGGGGTTCTATTCACCGCTGTTTCTAGTCCCGAAACCGAACGGGTCCTCACGGCCCATTATCAATCTGAAGTCCTTGAACAAGCATGTGCGAATTTCCAAGTTCCGTATGGAAATGCTGCGCTCTATTGTTCTGGCCATGGAGCCTGGTGACTATATGGTCTCCCTGGACATACAGGATGCCTACCTACATATTCCTATTGCTGTATCTCCTCAGCAGTACCTGCAGTTTGCAGTGGGCAACTTTCATTACCAATTTCGGGCGTTACCTTTTGGTTTGACAACAGCTCAGCGAGTCTTCACCAAGGTTATGGCGGTTATGACGGCCACGCTACGCCGTCAAGGGGGTCAAGAGACTACCATACCTAGACAATTTGTTAATCCTGACGAGTTCCCCAGAACTTCTCCTGTATCATCTCGATTTGACAATCCAGTGCATGAAAGCCCACGGATGGCTGATCAACTGGAAGAAATCCTCCCTGGTTCCGGCTCGGAGCATGGTACACCTGGGAGCGTTATTGGACACCCACAACCAGCGGTTGTTCCTGTCTCAGGAGAAAGTCCTGAAGCTTCAGGACAAGATCCGATGCTTCCTATCCCGTCCGCAAGTGTCGATTAATTCGGCAATGCAAGTGCTAGGTCTCATGGCGTCGGCTTTTGACATGGTGGAGTATGCTCAATTCCATTCTCGCCCTCTGCAGAAGTTGATTCTGTCCAAGTGGGACGGTCTGCCTCACCGGATAAGATCTCACATGATCTTCCTATCTCCGGAGGTCCGTCTGTCACTGAGCTGGTGGCTTCAGGACCAACGATTGAGCAGGGGCTGTCCCTTCTGGATATCCAACTGGGTCCTGCTGACGACGGATGCCAGTCTGAGAGGTTGGGGCGCGGTGTTGGAACAACACTCTCTCCAGGGTTGGTGGACCGAGGAGGAGTCTCTACTCACGATAAACATTCTGGAACTGCGGACAGTGTTCAATGCATTGACAATGGCCCAGCATCTGATACAGAACAGACCTGTTCAAGTACAATCGGACAAGGCCACCACGGTGGCATACATCAATCATCAGGGTGGCACTCGAAGCCTCATGGCAATGAGGGAAGTATCAAGGATTCTTCAGTGGGCAGAACGCCATCTGCCAGCCATATCAACAGTGTTCATTCCGGGCGTTCTGAACTGGGAGGTGGACTATCTCAGTCGTCAGGACGTGCACGCCGGAGAATGGAGCCTACATCCGGAGGTGTTTCAACTTCTCGTGGACAAGTGGGGTCTCCCAGATGTGGACCTGATGGCGTCTCGACACAATCACAAGGTTCCGGTCTTCGGAGCAAGGACAAGGGATCCTCAAGCAGCGTTCGTGGACGCACTGACAATTCCATGGAACTTACAGCTGCCATACGTGTTCCCTCCGGTGTCCCTCCTACCCAGAGTAATACGGAAGTTCAAGCAAGAAGGCGGAAACCTACTTCTAGTCGCTCCAGCGTGGCCCAGGCGGCACTGGTTCTCCGATCTACAGGGCCTCTTGTTGGATTGTTCCCTTCTACTTCCACAACGACCAGACCCCCTCGTTCAGGGCCCTTGTGTTTACCAGGATTTGGCCCATCTGGCTTTGACGGCATGGCTCTTAAAGCTTCCGTCCTGAGGGCCAAGGGTTTTTCTTAGGCGGTCGTTCAAACTATGTTGAAGGCCCGTAAGCCGGCTTCTGCTCGGATATACCATAGGGTCTGGAATGCTTACTTTACTTGGTGTGCATCTCACAAGTATGACGTTTTCAAGTTTAGTACGGCCAAACTATTGGCCTTTCTACACCAAGGCCTGGATTTAGGCCTGCGTCTGGCCTCCCTCAAGGTTCACATCTTGGCCTTGTCGGTTTGGTTTCAGAGAAAGATCGCTACCCTACCTGATGTCCATACATTCACTCAGTTGTGCTGAGGATTCAGCCTCCTTATGTGCCACCTGTGGCCCCTTGGGATCTGTCGGTGGTCTTGGAGGCTTTACAAGAGTCTCCGTTTGAGCCTCTTACCTCTGCTGACCTTAAATGGCTTTCCCTTAAGGTGTTGTTTTTGCTGGCTATTGCTTCAGCTAGAAGGGTCTCGGACTTGGGTGCCTTATGCTATAAGTCCCCCTATTTGATTTTTCACCGTGACCGGGCGGTTCTTCGAACACGCCCAGGTTATTTACCCAAGGTGGTGTCTTCTTTCCACCTTAACCAGGAGATTGTGGTTCCGGCCTTTAATTCTCCTGAGCTGTCTTCCAAAGAGCGGTCTTTTGGATGTGGTATGGGCTCTCCGTATCTATGTGAAGAGAACTTCCTCCATTAGGAAATCCGATTCTCTTTTTGTGTTGTTTGGTTTTCACAAACGTGGCTGGCCTGCTTCTAAGCAGACATTGGCCAGATGGATTAGAATGGTGATTGCACATGCTTATGTACAGGCTGGTCATACGGTTCCTGCTACCATCAAAGCCCATTCTACTCGGTCGGTTGGACCTTCTTGGGCGGCCCACTGTGGTGCGACCCTTGAACAATTGTGCAAGGCAGCTACGTGGTCCTCGATGAACATGTTTATTAGGTTCTATGCCTTCAATACTGCCGCTTCCCAGGATGCTTCCTTTGGACGACGGGTTCTTGTGCCCGCTACAGTGCGTACCCTCCCGTGAGGAACTGCTTTGGGACATCCCCGATGTGTTTCCTTGTGGAGCCCAGTGTACCTCGCTGCAGAAAACGAGGTTTATGGTAAGAACTTACTGTTGTTAAATCTCTTTCTGTGAGGTACACTGTGCTCCACAAGGCGCCCACCCTGACGCACTTAGCTTTTTTGGGTTGGCATTGGCATAGCCGCTGACACCCTCTCCTGTTGTGAGTGTGTGTTGAAATTGGCTACAAGCGGTTGTCGTCTCTGGTACCTGCTACTGCATTGGGCTGGTTAACTAAACTGAGCTCTCTGGCATGGAGGCGGGGTTATAGAGTAGGTGGCGCTGTGCATCTTGGGAACAGTCTAAAGCTTTGAGCCTGTTGGTGCCTCGGATCAAGATCCTACTCTACACCCCGATTGTATTTCCTTGTGTAGCCCAGTGTACCTCGCAGAAAAAGATTTAACAACTGTAAGTTCTTACCATAAATCTCGTGTGTGTGTGTGTGTGTGTGTGTGTATGTATGTATGTAAGTATGTGTATGTATATATGTATATGTGTGTGTGTGTGTGTGTGTGTGTGTGTGTGTATGTATGTATGTATATATATATATATATATATATATATATATATATATATATATATATATATATATATATATATATAAATAAATAATACAGGTTGAGTATCCCATATCCAAATATTCCGAAATACAGACTTTTTTGAGTGAGATAGTGAAACCTTTGTTTTTTGATGACTCAATGTACACAAACTTTGTTTAATACACCGTTATTAAAAATATTGTATTAAATGACCTTCAGGCTGTGTGTATAAGGTGTATATGAAACATAAATGAATTGAGTGAATGTACACACCCTTTGTTTAATGCATGAAGATGTTCAAAATATTGGCAAAAATTACCTTCAGGCTGTGTGTATAAGGTGTATATGAAACATAAATGCATTCTGTGCTTAGATTTATGTCCCATCGCCATGATATCTCATTATGGTATGCAATTATTCCAAAATACGGAAAAATCCGATATCCAAAATACTTCTGACCCCAAGCATTTTGGATAAGGGATACTCAACCTGTATGTGTGTGTGTGTGTGTGTGTGTAAATATATATATATATATATATATATATATATATATATATATATATATATATATATAAAATATATATATGTGTGTATATATGTATGTGTGTATATGTATGTATATATATATATATATATATATATATATATATATAGGTTGAGTATCCCATATCCAAATATTCCGAAATACGGAATATTCCGAAATACGGACTTTTTTGAGTGAGATAGTGAAACATTTGTTTTTTGAAGGCTCAATGTACACAAACTTTGTTTAATACACAAAGTTATTAAAAATATTGTATTAAATGACCTTCAGGCTGTGTGTATAAGGTGTATGTGAAACATAAATGAATTGTGTGAATGTAGACACACTTTGTTTAATGCACAAAGTTATAAAAAAATATTGGCTAAAATGACCTTCAGGTTGTGTGGATAATGTGTATATGATATATAAATGCATTCTGTGCTTAGATTTAGGTCCCATCACCATAATATCTCATTATGGTATGCAATTATTCCAAAATACGGAAAAATCCCATATCCAAAATACCTCTGGTCCCAAGCATTTTGGATAAGGGAGACTCAACCTGTGTGTGTGTGTGTGTGTGTATGTATGTATGTATGTATGTATGTGTGTGTGTGTGTGTGTGTATATATATATATATATATATATATATATATATATATATATATATATATATATATATATATATATATATATGTATTTTAAAGGTATTAAAAGATCCACAAATATACTGATATGTTCTATAAGTTTCTGGTAAGTTCATTAACCACTTGCCTGGCATGATCGCATCAGATGCGACCATGCCTGCAAGTGCTCTATCTGACTTTGGTGCACAGGATGCGACCAGTCAGATAAACTGTGTCAGCAGCGGCAAGGAAGGGAAACTTCCCTCCGCTGCTGCTGTTAGAGGAATCGGAAGGTCCCACTGCCACCCTGCACTCTCCCCTACTGATTGCCGTGCTGCCGATTTACTGTTGATCGGTCAGCACGGCAGGATCCCCCTCACCTCCCCCCCCCCCCCCCCCCCCCCCCAGCGGCTGCAGACAATGGCAGCCTCTGGGGAGTGTAAATTAGCCATCCCCAGACCCCCCCCCCCCTGTATACCTGGAGGCTGTCCGGGCTTTCAAAATTAAAGCTGCAATGTTTCCGATGTTCCCAATCGATGTTTGATAATATATTTTAAAAAAATATATATATATTTTTTTTTTTTTTTTAAACTAAAATCATTTTGGATTTTTGGATTGGGTTAATTTCATGTTCGTCACCTAATTCACTCATAAAAAACCCCTCCACAATTTCGGAGCGGTTTTTGGCAAAATAAATCGTCCAGTGTTTGACTTTCTGATTGGTATATTCAAATACATCGTTAACTTCTCACCCCACAATCTCACGTCAATGTAATGCTGATGACCGCATACATATCAACAAAGCCTATAGGCAGGATGTAGTAGCGTGCAGGTTGCAGGCTGAATGCTGTCATTTAAAAAAAAAAAATAATTTAGAAGGCAAAAGCATTCCTTGTAAAAGTCTGTTGCTTTAAAAAAAAAAAAAAGGTTGCGTTCGGCTGGCAACCCACCCCTCAAGCAAACTCTGACGCTATTACATCCCGCTTTATGTATCCCTAAAGCAGAAGCCTTAACTGCTACTATATAGGGAAATTCTGTGATTGGGGGCTTTGGTGTAAAGAAAGCCAAAAGTCAAGACAGAGTTGTCTCTGATGTTGCTAAAATGGAAGCTGCCATTAAATAAACAGTACAGTGAATCTATAAATGCTAGTAGCAGAGACCACGGCATCCTAGTTAAAGAGGAAAAATGAAATATTTGCATTTCTGTTTTTATTTCAATACATTTCTAGGTCCTATAACTGCCTCAAATCTTTTCTTTTATAGAATTAGCTAATGATTTTTCTTTGGGGAAATATCTGGTGTTGCAATAATTAAAATTATATTTCAAGTGTATAGTAAGGAAAACTAGCCTCATTATGTTATCTAGTATCCATAATGGTTCTAATATCCTAACTGTATGTTTTCAGGTAGAGGTTTTTATTTCTTTTCTAATACACAAATTGTAGGACTATAGGCTCCTGTCTTTGCTAACCCCAGACACAGGCTTTCTAGGCAGGCCATTTCATTCATGCCACAGAGTGACGTCGGTAATATACTTGCATTTGTTCGTGGATAGAATTACCTCATGAGACAACTGTATGATAGGCCTGCCGTTTCTCTTTATCAAATGGTGCAAAACCCATCAGCTTTGTATTCTATATGAATTCTGTTGATATTACTTTGACAAAAGTAAGGTGAAGAAATAGGATGTCAGCTGTATGTCTAAAAAGAGGTCCTGTCTTTCAAGGAAATAAGTAGCATTCTCCTTGGTCATAAGATGAAGAAATACTTTGCGTGAGAGTGTATTCCCATGAAACATTGTCGCCTTCATCACTCTTAGTTACTGTATCTAGAAAAAAACTTTTTTTGCCAATGGACCTAATATATCTTTTGGTGTTGAATCTGATGCACACTTTGTATACAAGCCACAGAATCCCAGTCACAATGCAGGTTATTGAAAATGGGTGGGTGAGGTGGGTTCCTGCGCACTATCTATGCTGCCTAGCGTGAGGTCCTATCCTGATGTGTCACCACACACCTATACCAGATTGAATACAAAAAGAAAAATTGGATAGAACCTGCTGTGGGCGCAACGTGTGGATAACGATGATGTTACACCGTGGGGTCAAAGTACAAAGTTATTTAGGTGAGAGAATTTCTTCGCTGCTCTCCAAAAAGTCCTTCATCCGGTGAGTTCTTCTCCCTCAAACGATGTTGTATGCGGAGAAAACACAAATTGTACACAAGAGTTCAAAAAATGGGGAATTTCTCCCAATGCAGATAGTTCAGAGTGATGGTGACTTCTCCTCGGACTCTATGGACTACGATGTGGTGGGAAAGTGTGGAGATATCCGTATGGGTTCACCCTGGTGTTTCAAAGTAAACTTGGCCTCTCACATGTGTGCTTACTTTCATGCAAATGAAAAAGGCCTATAAAGGTTTCTTTATAGCCCCCTAGGGGTATTCTTGGTACCGAAAGTGGGTACACTCCAAACATTCACATGCAGACACTTCTGAAAGGATGCTCACATCTAGGCTTACTTCAGAAGGCGCCGTACTTTCATGTAACGGTATCTTTATCCCAGCAGGCTGGATGGCCGTCCTCATTCACCTCCTTTGTTTCGTATTTAGGCTCGATGTAAAGCACAGAAACGGAGGGATGTATGAGGTTTCAATACATTTATTTTATAAAAATCAACGTGAATCAATAAAAACAAATTCTGAATGGTATACCACAACAAGCAATCTCATTGATGTTATCCCAGCAAGGTCAAAAAGGTGAGAAAAAAGATGTTAACCCGGGATGTCTCACCGTATTCTTGCTGATAGGGATGATGGGAGTGGTACCTCAGATCCTCACATGCTCCAACGCGTTTCGACTATTAAGTCTTTTTCAAGGTCGAGAAGTCACCATCACTCTGAACTATCTGCATTGGGAGAAATTCCCCATTTTTTGAACTCTTGTGTACAATTTGTGTTTTCTCCGCATACAACATCGTTTGAGGGAGAAGAACTCACCGGATGAAGGACTTTTTGGAGAGCAGCGAAGAAATTCTCTCACCTAAATAACTTTGTACTTTGACCCCACGGTGTAACATCATCGTTATCCACACGTTGCGCCCACAATGCAGGTTATGCTGGGAATGAATATAGTTGGCAGTGATCATTAAGTTTATGCGCGAAGATGAGACTAGAGTCCAATGTTGAATTCTCCCTCAGTTACACCATACCTTTTTGAAAATCTGGAATTGTAACAATGTCTGTAGTGATGTGAGCACATAAGGGAAGTACCTGCCACTTATAAATCGCTAGGCTGCTCCTTACCCCAGTCCCATACATTGCTGTGCATACCATTGGAAGATGCTCACTGTACTACTTCACTGCTACTCTGGAAGTGTGTGCGCTGCACATTAAAGATGGGAGTCAATAGAACTAAACAACTTTTTGCTTACTGTGTTAGTTGCTTTGTTTTATATTTAATATTTTTACATGTCTGTAATGGTGGCTGTCTACTGGGCAGCTGAACATGTTCAAGAGCAGTACTAAATGCATGTGTGTTAGCATGGTGCTCCTGAGAAACTTTTGACATCAAGGGTTCCGCTTTCAGTATATTGGCTCTGAATGAGTAAATGATATCCGTTTCACATACAGTACCACTGCCTACAACAATTGCTACTTTAAGCAATGCCGAAGACACCTGATCCCGAAGGAGGGGAACTGTGCTATGCAGTGTGTGTATATATAATACTAGGTGATTCATCGCGCCCTACGGGCTCGCTTTACACCGTCACAAGGGGCCATGCCCCCTTAACCCCTGCACGTCCTTTGGGCGGGCAATTTTGTATTATATGGAGTAAGACCTTCAAGCATAATGTTAGTGGTTTAAATAGTTTACGGCCAAAGGGCTCGCGATGGTCAAGGGGGCATAGGCCCTTGCGACGGCATGAAGAGCGGATGCAGGACACGATGAATGACCTACTGTGTTAATAATGTTATGTTGACATAATTTTACCACATACAGTGTGTGTGTTGGGAGATTATTATATAGCCCCTTCCCCTATATAACGTCACATACACAGTGTGCGTGCTGGGGACTTATCCCTCATAACAGTATATGGTATTAGCCTCTCACCTGCTTCATTGTCTCCGCACACTACAGACTCTCACTCTGCACCAGAAACGGCAACCACCATGTTCCTTCCTGGACGCACAAGGCATGCCAGGAATTGTAGTCTCCCCACAGCACTGCCATGACGTCACAGTGACGCGCAACCGCTGCATTCTATCGTGGCAGATACACATATACCCCACAGTGCCAGATATGCCTCACAATGCCATATATACATATGCCCCACCCCAGTGCCATATATACATATGCCCCACCCCAGTGCCATATATACATATGCCCCACCCCAGTGCCATATATACATATGCCCCACCCCAGTGCCATATATACATATGCCCCACCCCAGTGCCATATATACATATGCCCCACCCCAGTGCCATATATACATATGCCCCACCACACACCTTCCACCTCCCGCTACAGCTGTGTCAGGGTCGGGGGATGGAGAGAAGAGCGGAGCGTGGACTCATCCCTCAGTGCTGCTCAGTCAGACTCTGGTGGTCTCTACGGCGGTGGCATGTATCTTGTCATATGGGGTGCTAGTTCGTTAGGCAATCAGGAACCGCGGCTGCCGTTCCGCAAGCTCTACTTGGCTAACGAACCGGTGCTCAGTTGAGAAGATACACGCCGTGGCCGGAGACCGTCTGACTGAGCAGCACTGAGGGACGGGACCGCGCTGCGCTCTCCTCTCCTTCCCTGACACAGCAGCGGGCTGGGAAGGGAAGGAGAGCACATCAGCGGCTTTTACAGTAATAGCCATTAACGGTGGCTATGGTGTGTGTGTGTGTGTGTGGCGGCCTGCGGTTATGGCGTACCGGCGGTTAGATTCTTAACGGTACGCCATACATGAGCATACCGCCACACTTGCAGGCCTGGTCTCTCCTATCCAGATCTGTGACTCTATGACTCAGAGCTCCTAGCCACGCCCAGCGTTAGCAAATGAATCATAGTCGCAGATCTGGACAAATACATAGGAGATAATATTTAGTTCTTATTCAGGTGGTATTAGTTATGTTTTTGAAGACTGTGGCTAGTACACTTTAACACTGCCAGTGTGGAGACATAAGTAGAATAAACAGGTATTGCTGACAAGTGTCATTGTGTAACTACCATTTGGATTTGTTACTTGGTAAAAGGTGTATGGTTGGTTTGTTTTTTGTTTCATCAATTATTTTGACTTTTGTTCTCCCAGTTTTTTTTTCTCAATAGTATTTTATATAGAACTATAGCAATAAATAAATAGATTTCAGGCATAGTTGATGACTGAAACGTGACGATGACAGAGTTCAAACATCAAATATAATAATAGCACAAGTGCTTTGTGGCCTAGCCATACCAAAACAAACTGTTGCTAAATACTTGGTTAGGGATGTGCTGCAACACTGACTGACTGGTTTCAGCTGCTGTACTGCTCACCTCCTGGGACAGATGGCTGATACAGGTGCCCAGCTTCCTGTCTCATCTAGTATAACAAGTATAACTTGTTTTAAAATATAATGACAAATGAGAAAAGCCCCTTTGCTTCTCATTGTGTGGCCATAATTGTATATGGGCATTCTGTATCCCGTGTTGCTAAACTTTTCCATTCCTTAATAATTAGCTGGCATGTATTTGCATAGCGGTTATGAAGACAATTGGCCTGATTCAGGTTTTTAAGCAAAGCAAAAAAAAAGCACACAACTGGGAAAAACCATGTTGCTCAACATGGTTTTGCCTAGTTGTGTGCTTTTCTTAGAAACCTGAATCAGGCCCAATGTTTGGGAAATAGTGAATGAACACCCATTAATGTGAAGAACTATACATTTTATTTCACTTACTTTACTATGATCTTATGAGTAAACACCCTTATAAAAAGATAAAAAAAAAAGTGTGTGCGTGTTCACCAATTGCTGACTTAAATAATGATAAATTTGACACAAGGAAGGGCACAGTCTCTTTTTTTGGAAGATTTCTCATTATTTCCATCTATCAACTACTAACTACGTTTCCAAAAAAGTTGGCAGTTTCAATGGAACAACTATGTAATCCATGAATACCGGAAGTTGGAGGTTTTTCTCTTTTTTTTCTTTTTCTTTTTTTTTAGTACTCCAACTCTGAAAATTAAAAATGGCAGAAGTCTTTATGCTTAATTCTAATCACTTTAACTTTCAGAATGTAATTTAAGTCTATTCCTCCATATTTTAAATTGACCACCTGCCCCTTTTTCTCTTTTTGTTTGCAGAACACTACATCATCTGGCCTGAACATGAGAATAGCAGGTTTGTTGTGGTTTTGAATATGTAGTATATGAATTATTCAAAAATGAGTATCTCTTCAGTGATTGATATTATTTGCAGATTGTCATTAAGGGCTGTGTTCAGCAAGCAAACCAGCGTTTTGCAATCATTTAAATATCCCCGCTATTTAGCAAAGGGTAATGTGATTATCTACTCCGTTAATACCACAGTCCTACAATATCGCACTGTAGAGAACAAGCCATTGCTCTCGACAGTACTTTAACAACTTTTTTCTCTTACATCCTAGGGGATGCTGGGGTCCATATTAGTACCATGGGGTATAGACGGGTCCACCAGGAGCCATTGGCACTTTAAGAGTTTGAGAGTGTGGGCTGGCTCCTCCCTCTATGCCCCTTCTACCAGACTCAGGGGTAAATTTACTAAGATGGGAGTTCTATTTAAGATGGGATGTTGCTCATAGCAACCAATCAAATTCCAGGTATCTTCTAGAAGGTGCTCGATAACTGAGAAGTAGAATCTGATTGGTTGCTATAGGCAACATCCCATCTTAAATAGTACTCCCATCTTAGTAAATTTACCCCTCAGTTTAGAAAATGTGCCCAGAGAAGCCGGTCACAGCTAGGGGAGCTCTCCAGAGTTTTTATTATTTTACAGGGAGGCTGCTGGCAACAGCCGCCCTGCTTTGTGTGACTGAGGTGGGGAGTAGTGTCCGCCCTGTGGGGTCTGAGCCACTATCTTGGATACTATGGAGAAATGTGATGTTGAATTGTTTTTACGTAACATTCATGATTCAGCAGGATTTCTGGTAGAATCCATGAAAGACCTGGGTTCCATGGCTGCAGGAATTTCTTCCATGTCAGTATCAGCTCGTCGAGGACTGTGGTAGCACCAGTGGTCTGCCGACGTGGAATCCAGGAGAAGTGTGGAGACCCTACCTTACACAGGTCAGGCTCTCTTTGGGGAAGCGTTAGATGCGTTGATCTCCACGGCTACGAATGGTAAGTCACCCTTTCTTCCCTCAGCTACACCTGTTTCGAAGAAACCCTTTTCAGTTACATCACAGCCCTTTCGGTCTAACAAGCCCAGAAAGCCCAAGCCGTCCAACACCTTCTTTCGGGGAGGTCGGCCCAAGTCCAAGAAACATGCGGCTGCTGGTTCTCAGGAACAGAAACCTGCTTCAGGTACACCAAAGTCCTCCGCATGACGCACTGCACGCCACGAAGGTGGGGCCGGTGGGAGCGAGACTCGGACATTTCAGCCATGTCTGGGTGTCCTCCGGCCTGGACCCCTGGGTGCAAGATATTGTGTCCCAGGGGTACAGGCTGGAATTTCAAAATCTCCCTCCTCACCGATTTTTCAGATGAGGCTTACCAGCTTTGCTGGCAGACAGGACTGTCCTGCAAGAAGTCGTCCAGAAGTTTGTGGAGGCACAGGTCATTGTGCCAGTGCCACCTCATATGCAAAACAAAGGTTACTATTCAAACCTTTTCGTGGTACCGAAAACCGGATGGTTGGGTCAGGCCCATTCTGAACTTAAAATCACTAAACCCCTTTCTGAGGGAGTTCAAGATCAAAATGGAGTCTCTAAGGGCAGTGATATCAGGTCTGGAGGAGGGGGAATTCCTAGTATCCCTGGATATCAAGGATGCGTACCTCCATATTCCGATTTGTCTGCCGCATCATTATCTTCGATTCGCACTGTTGGGACTGTCACTTTCAGTTCCAGGCCCTCCCATTCGGCTTCTCCACAGCACCGAGGGTATTCACCAAGGTGATGGCGGAAATGATGATTCTCCTCCGCAGACTGGGTGAACATAATTCTGTATCTGGACGATCTGCTGATAAAGGCATCATCCAAGGAGAAGCTGTTACGGTCCATAGCACTCACGACCCAGCTTCTCGGGGAACATGGTTTGGATCCTGAATCTTCCAAAATCGCATTTGGAACCAACCAGGAGGTTGTCCTTTCTGGTAATGATCCTCGACACGGAGGTGCAGAGGTTGTTTCTCCAAGAGGAAAAGGCGTTGGTGATTAAAATGATGGTCCGGGATGTCCTGAAGCCAGCCCAGGTGTCAGTTCATCAGTGCATTCGCCTTCTGGGGAAGATGGTGGCCTCTTACGAGGCTCTGCAGTACAGGAGGTTTCACGCTCTGTCCTTCCAACTGGATCGCCTGGACAAGTGGTCGGGATCAAATCTACACATGCACCAGAGAATACGTCTGTTGCCAAAGGCCAGGATTTCACTCCTCTGGTGGCTGCAATTACCTCACCTTCTGGAGGGCCGCAGGTTCGGGTTTCAGGACTGGATCCTTCTAACCACGGATGCAAGTCTCCAGGGCTGGGGCGCAGTCACTCAAGGGGTAACCTTCCAAGGAAGGTGGTTAAGTCTGGAAGCCGGCCAGCCGATAAACATTCTGGCAAAAAAAAAAACGTCTACAACGGTATTCTCCAAGCGGCCCATCTTCTGAGAGATCGGGCCATTCAAGTGCAGTCGGACAATGTAATAACAGTGGCTTACATAAACCGACAGAGCGGAACGAAGAGCAGAGCTGCAATGGCAGAGGTAACCAGAATCATCCTCTGGGCAGAAACCACGCGTTGGCGCTGTCAGCAATCTTCATTCTGGGAGTAGACAACTGGGAAGCGGACTTCCTCAGCAGACACGATCTCCATTCAGGGGAGTGGGGTCTCCATCCGGAGGTGTTCAAGGAGGTAACAGATCTTTGGGGCGTACCCCAGATCGACATGATGGCCTCTCGTCTCAACAAGAAGCTTCAGCAATATTGTTCCAGGTCGAGGGACCCGCAAGCTGTGGCGGTGGACGCCCTAGTGACTCCGTGGGTGTTCCAGTCGGTGTACGGGTTTCCTCCACTCCCACTCATCCCAAGAGTTCTAAACCTCATAAGGAGAACAAGGGTTCAAGCGATTCTCACCGCTCCAGACTGGCCGAGAAGGGCTTGGTACGCGGATCTTCTGGATCTACTGCAAGAAGAGCCGAGGCCTCTTCCTCTTCGGGAGGACCTGCTGCAGCAGGGGCCGTTCGCCTATCAAGACTTAACGCGGCTACGATTGGCGGCATGGAGGTTGAACGCCTGAGACTAGCTCGGAAGGGCATTCCGAACAAGGTTATTCCTACCCTGATACAGGCTAGGATAGGAGTGACGTCTAAACATTACCATCGAATTTGGGAAAAAATATGTATCTTGGTGTGAGTCCAAGATATTTCCTGCGGTGGAGTTTCAACTGGCATGGTTTCTCCTCTTCCTACAAGCTGGTGTGGATATGGGCCTTAAGTTGGGATCTGTGAAGGTCCAGATTTTGACCGTATCCATTTTCTTCCAGAAACAATTGACTGCCCTCCCTGAGGTTCAGACCCTTTTTGAATGGAGTTCTGCACATCCAGCCTCCCTTTGTACCGCCTACGGCGCCTTGGGACCTTAACGTTGTGTTGCATGCATATTATACGGCAGGCTTGCCGTGTCCTACGTCTGTCAAGGCCCACTCTACTCGTGAGGTGGGGTCTTCCTGGGTCGGCTGCCCAGGGTTTCTCGGCGTTACAACTTTGCGAGCTGCAACTTGGTCTTTTTCGAACACGTTTGCAAAGTTTTACAAGTTCGATACTTTGGCCTCTGAAGATCTGAAGTTCAGTCAATCAGTTCTGCAGGAGCCTCCGCGCTCTCCCTCCTGTTCTGGGAGCTTTGGTACATCCCCATGGTACTAATGTGGACCCCAGCATCCTCTAGGACGTAAGAGAAAATAGGATTTTGGTTACCTACCGGTAAATTCTTTTCTCGTAGTCCGTAGAATATGCTGGGCGCCCGCCCAGTGCTTCATTTTCCTGCAATTATCTGGTTCAGTACGACTTTGTTTAGTTGAGTACTGCATTGTTACTTGGTAAGTACTGTTTCAGCGGTTGCTGAGTTTTCAAGCTGAGTTAGCTTGATGTGACTTGTATGTGTGAGCTAGTGTGAATCTCACCACTATCTGTGTTTAAATCCTTCTCTCGAATATGTCCGTCTCCTCGGGCACAGTTTCTAGACTGAGTCTGGTAGGAGGGACATAGAGGGAGGAGGCAGCCCCCGCTCTCTCAAACTCTTAAAGTGCCAATGGCTCCTGGTAGACCCGCCTATATCCCATGGTACTAATGTGGACCCCAGCATTCTCTACGGACTACGAGAAAAGGATTTACATATATATTTATATTTATGTATGTATGTATGTATATGTGTGTGTATATATATATATATATATATATTTGTGTGTGTGTATGTATATGTATGTATGTATGTATATGTATATATATATATATATATATATATATATATATATATATATATATATATATATATATATTTATTTATTTATTTCTATTTGGAAGATGGAGGAGCATGTGGGGTAAGTATTGAAGTCAGAGAATGCTATAGGGGCATGTGCAGAGCAGGCAGTCTTTTTGGACTTCCGCAAGGGCTGCCTGCAGGGCCTGCGTGGTGTGGGGTTTTTTTTCCCGGTTTTTTTTACACTGAATACAGGGAATAAAATTGAGAAAAAAAGTCATGTCAGTGTTGTCTGAACAATTTTCAGAACAACATCTGCACTATTGCTGAATAGATCCCGAAGTCCCAAAATTATTAGACCAGGAACAAGCTTTATCAGGTTACTCTGTGTCCTGCTTGCAGCAGGATTAGAGGTTTGGAAATAAAACTTCCATAACAAATCTTATAAGTCCTGCTGTTTTTCTCACCAAAATAGTTGGACTAAAGCATACATGTACATGAATAACGTATACATTTTCCACGTTTTGACTGACTCAAATGGCTCAGGGAAGGGTTAGTAAACCGATGTACACTTCCTCTTGGCTTTAACACATGTATGCACACACAAATTAAACCTGCCGTATATACTCGAGTATAAGTTGACCTGAATATAAGCCGAGGCACTTAATTTTACCACAAAAACCTGGGAAAACTTATTGACTCGAGTATAAGCTTAGGGTGGGAAATGCAGCTCTAGCCGTACATAGCCCTCACACTGCCAGATATGCCCCCCTCATAGTGCCAGATATGCCCCCCCCCCCAAGTGTCAAATATGCTCCGCCAGTGCCAGTTACTTACCTTCCGCTTCTCCCGCGCTGTCTTGTGAAGGAGGGACGCGGAGGGCACAGCGCGCGCCTCTCCTGTGTCTCCGGCGGCCGCGGCGGGTCTGTTAAATGAAGTGCCGGTTCTTGAGCCAATCAGAGCTCACGAACAGTTACTTCCTTTAATAGAGCCGCCACTGCCGCCGGAGACGCAGGAGGGACACAGGAGAGGCGCGCGCTGTGCCGTGTCCCTCCTTCCTACTGCACTAACTGCCCTCCGTTTCCCCACTCCTTCCCTGCACTGACTCGAGAATAAGCCGAGGGGGCTTTTTCAGCACAAAAAAAAAGTGCTGAAAAAGTCGGCTTATACTCGAGTATATACGGTAAGTATTTAGCAGTGCTGTTGCAAAGTTTGCTAAGCTGTTTGAGGCTCCTTAGATATTAAATAGTGAAACATGAATTTCCTTCTGCTTTGTAAATATTGGCTTAGTGATAGGTTGAAGATGTAGCTGGAGTACAATAAATAAAATAAAACTTGTTTCAGATTTATTTATTTTTTTGTTTCCTAGATTATGTTATGGTAAATATACTTAAACTAACTTCAAGTGCACCACAAAATGTTTAAACTAGTATAACGCAGCACATTACTGCAAGAAAAATATATATCTAACATACATTGTATGGCATTAAAAAGTAAACACTGCACTTTAAATGGTCTATCATATCATACCTAGGGCCTGATTCAGAGATGGACGCAGCTGCAGTACAACTGAGAGTATATGCAAATGCTAGTAACCATTGGCCACCGAGGTGCCCGACGGACGACGCGGTGGCGGGGGGAGTGAAGTTTCTTTACTGCCCCCATCACCTGGCCCATAGCCCTGCATGCTAATGTGGACAGTATTGTCTATATTGGCTTGCAGGCATAAATGAGCCAGCACCAATGATGAACAAGCGCGGGGCCACGCATCGTTCATCATTGGTGCATACACACTGAGCGATATGAATGATATCTCGTTCATTAATGAACGAGATCATTCATATCTTTCTCTTACGTCATAGAGGATACTGGGGTCCACATTAGTACCATGGGGTATAGACTGGTCCACTAGAAGCCTTGGACACTTTAAGAAATCAATAGTGTGCACTTGCTCCTTCCTCTATGCCCCTCCTAGCAGACTCAGTTTAGATAATGTGCCCGGAGGAGCCGGTCATGCTTAGGGAAGCTCCTGAAGAGTTTTCTACATTTATTTTTTCTATTTTGTTTTCAGGCAGGGCTGATTGGCACTAGCCTGCCTGCTTCGTGGGACTTAGGGGGGGAGAACGGCCCAACTTCCTGGAGAGTTAATGGTCCCGTTTCTCTGCTGACAGGACACTGAGCTCCTGAGGGAGTTATTCGCAAGCCACGGTGCAGCGTACCCTCCCGCAGCACAACACCGCCCCTAACAGAGCCAGAAGAGTGGTGAGTAGAGCACCGGCGTCTGTTAGCGGGTCGCCGGCAGGTATGGCAGCACAAGGGTAGGAGCGCAGCACCGAGTACAGGCTGCGCTTCAGGGGGTTCAGAAGGGCATGCGGCTACGTGTGTCCTGTTGTGAGGGGTGTGCTGAGCCCCCAATGATATCCACACAGCTGAGTGCCTTTCTTCTCCTGGAGACTCACTACCTGTACCCAGGATAGTGCTCATTCACAGGCTAGTGGAGCAGAACCCCCATGGTTAGCTTCCATTAAAGGGATATCGAATACTTCAACTAAATTATCCAATAGCGAGAAAGAGACACAAATTTTAAGAGTCTATGGATGAACTGATAAATAGAGATTTAGTTCCCATACCAGTGTCTCAAACCCCTGCCATTTGCCCACAAAAACGTTCTCTGGCCCAGCTCATGCAGGATGACCTTGATGACGATACATCAGATCCAGAGGAGGCTGAGGTGGATGCGAGCGGGGGAGATGCTGTCTTATCACAGGGCATACAGGCCCTGATAGAGGCTATCAAAAATGTCCTGCACATTCCTGACGAGACGGCGGAGGTAGAGGAGGAATCATTTTTTCTCTAACGTCCTAGTGGATGCTGGGGACTCCGTAAGGACCATGGGGAATAGACGGGCTCCGCGGGAGACATGGGCACTTTAAGAAAATATTTAGATTCTGGTGTGCTCTGGCTCCTCCCTCTGTCCCTCCTCCAGACCTCAGTTTGAATCTGTGCCCGGACGAGCTGGGTGCTGTTCAGTGAGCTCTCCTGAGCTTGCTGTAAGAAAGTATTTTGTTAGGTTTTTTATTTTCAGGGAGCTCTGCTGGCAACAGACTCCCTGCATCGTGGGACTGAGGGGAGAGAAGCAGCCCTACTCTCTGCAGATAGGTCCTGCTTCTTAGGCTACTGGACACCATTAGCTCCAGAGGGATCGTACACAGGATCTCACCCTCGTCGTCCGATCCCAGAGCCGCGCCGCCGTCCCCCTCGCAGAGCCGGAAGACAGAAGCCGGGTGAGCATAAGAAGCAAGAAGACTTCGAAATCGGCGGCAGAAGACTCCAGTCTTCACTGAGGTAGCGCACAGCACTGCAGCTGTGCGCCATTGCTCCCACACACACCCACCCACATACTCCGGTCACTGTAAGGGTGCAGGGTGCAGGGGAGGGCGCCCTGGGCAGCAATTAGGACTTCTTTGGCAAAAGTTTGATTAATATACAGTTGGGCACTGTATATATGTATGAGCCCCCGCCAAGAAAATGTATGTTTAAGCGGGACAGAAGCCCGCCGTCGAGGGGGCAGGGCTTCTTCCTCAGCACTCACCAGCGCCATGTTTTTTCTCCACAGCACCGCTGAGAGGAAGCTCCCCAGCCTCTCCCCTGCAGATACACGGTAGAAGAGGGTAAAAAGAGGGGGGGGGGGGGGGGGCACATAATTAAGTGCAAAAATCAATATAAACAGCAGATACTGGGTTAACATTAAGTTACTGTGTTATTCCTGGGTTAATAGCGCTGGGGTGTGTGCTGGCATACTCTCTCTCGGTCTCTCCAAAGGGACTTATGGGGGAATTGTCTTCAGATGAGCATTCCCTGAGTGTGTGTCGACATGTCTGAGGTAAAAGGCTCCCCTAAGGAGGAGATGGAGCAAATGTGTGTGAGGGTGTCTCCGTCGACAACGCCGACACCTGTTTGGATATGTGTAATTAAGTGCTAAGGTGAATTTATTGCACAAAAGATTAGAGAACAGACAAGGAATCTACCCATGTCTGTCCCTATGTCGCAGAGACCTTCAGAGTCTCTCAATGATCACTATCCAAAATAATAGACACTGATATTGACTACGATAATGCAAAGTTACAGCCAAAATGGCAGAAAAGTATTAAATATATGATTATTGTAATAAAAGATGATTTGCATATCACTGATGACTCATCTGTCCCTGACACAAGGGTACACATGTTTAAGGGGATGAAAGCTGAGGTAAATTTCCCTCCTCTCATGATGAAAAAGAGCGGGAATCTCCAGACAAGAGACTGCAGTTTCCCACAAAGAATTCTCAGGGAGTATCCTTTCCCTACTAGGGCCAGGATACGATGGGAATTTTCCCCTAGGGTGTCACGTTTGCCCAAAAGGTAGCCCTGACTTAACAGCTATCCTCAGGGATCCTGCAGATAACGTGCACATTCGGATACACTACTCGGCGATTGTGTCGGCATGGGTTTTTATCGCTGTAGCAGCGTGGACAGGTACCTTATCAGCAGAGATTGAGACCCTAGTATGTATATGTATGTATATATATATATATATATATATATATATATATATGTATGTATGTATGTGTATGTATATATATATATATATATATATATATATATATATATATTTATTTATTTCTATAACGTCCTAGTGGATGCTGGGGACTCCGTAAGGACCGTGGGGAATAGACGGGCTCCGCAGGAGACTGGGCACTCTAAAGAAAGATTTAGTACTACCTGGTGTGCGCTGGCTCCTCCCTCTATGCCCCTCCTCCAGACCTCAGTTAGAATCTGTGCCCGGCCAGAGCTGGGTGCTTTCAGTGAGCTCTCCTGAGCTTGCTAATAAGAAAGTATTTTAGTTAGGTTTTTTTTATTTTCAGAGAGCGTCTGCTGGCAACAGACTCTCTGCTACGAGGGGAGAGAAGCAAACCTACTAACTGCGGCTAGGTTGCGCTTCGTAGGCTACTGGACACCATTAGCTCCAGAGGGTTCGAACACAGGATCTTAACCTTGGTCGTCCGTTCCCGGAGCCGCGCCGCCGTCCCCCTCGCAGAGCCAGAAGTCAGAAGCCGGCAGAAGCAAGAAGACATCGAAATCGGCGGCAGAAGACTCCTGTCTTCACATGAGGTAGCGCACAGCACTGCAGCTGTGCGCCATTGCGCACACACTCCGGTCACTGTAGGGTGCAGGGCGCAGGGGGGGGGGCGCCCTGGGCAGCAATTAGGATACCTCTTGGCAAAAAGACGCATATATACAGCTGGGCACTGTATATATGTACGAGCCCCCGCCATTTTATTACACAGACCCGGGACAGAAGCCCGACGCTGAGGGGGCGGGGCCTTCTTCCTCAGCACTAACCAGCGCCATTTTCTCTTCACAGCTCCGCTGAGAGGAAGCTCCCCAGGCTCTCCCCTGCAGTATCAAGGTAGAAAAAGGGTAAAAAGAGGGGGGGGCACATAAATTTAGGCGCAAATTATCATAAACAGCAGCTACTGGGTAAACACTAAGTTACTGTGTAATCCCTGGGTTTTATAGCGCTGGGGTGTGTGCTGGCATACTCTCTCTGTGTCTCCCCAAAAGGCCTTGTGGGGTCCTGTCCTCAATTAGAGCATTCCCTGTGTGCGTGCGGTGTGTCGGTACGTTTGTGTCGACATGTTTGACGAGGACGGTTACGTGGAGGCAGAACAAGTGCAAGTGACACTGGTGTCGCCGCCGACACCTGATTGGATGGATATGTGGAAGGTGTTAAATGATAACGTAAGCTCCTTGCATAAAAGGTTGGATAATCAGTCAGGGTCTCAACCCGTGTATGATTCTACAGCTCAGAGGCCGTCAGGGTCTCAAAAGCGCCCACTATCCCAGTTGGTTGACACAGATGTCGACACGGATTCTGACTCCAGTGTCGATGACGATGAGGCAAAGTTGCAGCCTAAAATGACTAAAGCCATCCGATACATGATTATAGCAATGAAGGATGTATTGCATATATCGGAGGAAAACCCTGTCCCTGACAAGAGGGTTTATATGTTTGGGGAGAAAAAGCAAGAAGTGACTTTTCCCCCTTCACATGAATTAAATGAGTTATGTGAAAAAGCGTGGGATTCCCCTAATAGGAAGGTACTGATTTCCAAAAGATTACTTATGGCGTATCCTTTCCCGCCAACGGATAGGTTACGCTGGGATCCTCCCCTAGGGTAGACAAAGCGTTGACGCGCTTATCTAAGAAGGTGGCCCTGCCATCACAGGATACGGCCGCCCTAAAGGATCCTGCGGATAGGAAGCAGGAAGGTATCCTGAAGTCTGTTTATACACATTCTGGTACTCTTCTGAGGCCAGCAATTGCTGCGGCCTGGATGTGTAGTGCTGTAGCAGCATGGACGGATACTCTGTCTGAGGAGTTAGATACCCTGGACAGGGAGACTATTTCTCTGACGTCCTAGTGGATGCTGGGGACTCCGTCAGGACCATGGGGATATAGCGGCTCCGCAGGAGACAGGGCACAATAATAAAAGCTTTAGGATCAGGTGGTGTGCACTGGCTCCTCCCCCTATGACCCTCCTCCAAGCCTCAGTTAGATTTTTGTGCCCGACGAGAAGGGTGCAATCTAGGTGGCTCTCCTGAGCTGCTTAGAATAAAAGTTTAAGTTAGGTTTTTTATTTTCAGTGAGTCCTGCTGGCAACAGGCTCACTGCTACGAGGGACTTAGGGGAGAGAAGAAAACTCACCTGCGTGCAGGATGGATTTGCTTCTTAGGCTACTGGACACCATTAGCTCCAGAGGGAGTCGGAACACAGGTCTCACCCTGGGGTTCGTCCCAGAGCCGTGCCGCCGACCCCCCTTGCAGATGCCGAAGTTGAAGAGGTCCAGAGGTTCAGAAACAGGCGGCAGAAGACTTTGTCTTCATAAGGTAGCGCACAGCACTGCAGCTGTGCGCCATTGTTGTCAGCACACTTCACCAACAGTCACCAACTGTCACTGAGGGTGCAGGGCGCTGGGGGGGGCGCCCTGGGCAGCAATGTATAATACCTTTTTATGGCTAAAATACATCACATATAGCCCTTGAGGCTATATGGATGTATTTAACCCCTGCCAGATCTCACAAACTCCGGGAGAAGAGCCCGCCGAAAAGGGGGCGGGGCCTATTCTCCTCAGCACACGGCGCCATTTTCCTGCTCAGCTCTGCTGTGAGGAAGGCTCCCAGGCTCTCCCCTGCACTGCACTACAGAAACAGGGTTAAAACAGAGAGGGGGGGCACTTATTTGGCGATATGATTACATATATAAAAATGCTATAAGGGAAAACACTTGTATAAGGGGTTGTCCCTGTATAATTATAGCGTTTTTGGTGTGTGCTGGCAAACTCTCCCTCTGTCTCCCCAAAGGGCTAGTGGGGTCCTGTCCTCTGTCAGAGCATTCCCTGTGTGTGTGCTGTGTGTCGGTACGTGTGTGTCGACATGTAGGAGGACGATGTTGGTGAGGAGGCGGAGCAAATTGCCTGTATTGGTGATGTCACTCTCTAGGGAGTCGACACTGGAATGGATGGCTTATTTAGGAATTACGTGATAATGTCAACACGCTGCAAGGTCGGTTGACGACATGAGACGGCCGGCAAACAAATTAGTACCTGTCCAGGCGTCTCAGACACCGTCAGGGGCTTGTAAAAACGCCCATTTACCTCAGTCGGTCGACACAGACACAGACACGGACACTGACTCCAGTGTCGACGGTGAAGAAACAAACGTATTTTCCTTTAGGGCCACACGTTTCATGTTAAGGGCAATGAAGGAGGTGTTACATATTTCTGATACTACAAGTACCACAAATAAGGGTATTATGTAGGGTGTGAATAAACTACTTGTAGTTTTTCCTGAATCAGATAAATTAAATGAAGTGTGTGATGATACGTGGGTTTCCTCCGATAGAAAATTATTGGCGGTATACCCTTTCCCGCCAGAAGTTAGGGCGAGTTGGGAAACACACCTTAGGGTGAATAAGGCGCTCACACGCTTATAAAAACAAGTGGCGTTACCGTCTCCAGATACGGCAGCCCTCAAGGAGCCAGCTGATAGGAAGCTGAAAAATATCCTAAAAGTATATACACATATACTGGTGTTATACTACGACCAGCAATCGCCTCATCCTGGATGTGCAGCGCTGAGGGGGCTTGGTCGGATTTCCTGACTGAAAATATTGATACCCTTGACAGGGACAAGATTTTATTGACTATAGAGCATTTTAAGGATGCATTTCTATATATGCGAGATGCGCAGAGGGATATTTGCATTCTGGCATCAAGAGTAAATGTGATGTCCATATCTGCCAGACGACAGTGGTCAGGTGATGCAGATTCCAGACGGCACATGGAAGTAGTGCCGTATAAAGGGGCGGTCCATCGGACCTGGTGGCCATGGCAACAGCTGAAAAATCCACCTTTTGTTACCCCAAGTCACATCTCAGCAGAAAAGGACACAGTCTTTTCAGTCTCAGTCCTTTCGTCCCCATAAGGGCAGGCGGGCAAAAGGGCCAGTCATATCTGCCCAGGGGTAGAGGAAAGGGAAGAAGACTGCAGCAGGCAGCCCATTCCCAGGAACAGAAGCCCTCCACAGCTTCTGCCAAGTCCGCAGCATGACGCTGGGGCCGTACAAGCGGACTCAGGTGCGGTAGGGGGTCATCTCAAGAGTTTCAGCACGCAGTGGGCTCACTCACAAGTGGACTCCTGGATCCTACACGTAGTATCCCAGGTGTACATTGGAAATTCGAGACGTCTCCCCCTCACAAGTTCCTGAAGTCTGCTTTACCAACGTCTCCCTCCGACAGGGAGGCAGTATTGGGAACAATTCACAGGCTGTATTCCCAGCAGGTGATAATCAAAGTACCCCTTCTACAACAAGGGAAGGGGTATTATTCCACACTATATTGTGGTACTGAAGCCAGACGGCTAGGTGAGATCTGAAATATTTGAACACTTACATACAAGCGTTCAAATCAAGATGGAGTCACTCAGAGCAGTGATAGCGAACCAGGAAGAAGGGGACGATATGGTGTCACTGGATATCAGGGACGCTTACCTACATGTCCAAATTTGCCCTTCTCACCAAGGGTACCTCAGGTTCGTGGTACAGAACTGTCACTATCAGTTCAGACGCTGCCGTTTGGATTGTCCACGGCACCCCGGGTCTTTACCAAGGTAATGGCCGAAATGATGATTCTTCTTAAAAGAAATATGGACGCTTTCCTGATAAGGGCAAGGTCCAGAGAACAGTTGGAGGTCGGAGTAGCACTATCTTAAGTAGTTCTACGACAGCACGAGTGGATTCTAAATATTCCAAAATCGCAGTTTTTTCCGACGACACGTCTACTGTTCCTAGGGATGATTCTGGACACAGTCCAGAAAAGGATGTTTTCTCCCGGAGAAGAAAGCCAGGGAGTTATCCGAGCTAGTCAGGAACCTCCTAAAACCAGGAAAAGTATCAGTGCATCATTGCACAAGGATCCTGTGAAAAATGGTGGTTTCTTACAAAGCGATCCCATTCGGTAGATTTCACGCAAGAACCTTTACGTGGGATCTGCTGGAAAAATGGTCCAGATCGCATCTTCAGATGCATCAGCGGATAACCCTGTCTCCAAGGACAAGGGTGTTTCTTCTGCGGTGGCTGCAGAGTGCTCATCTATGAAAGGGCCGCAGATTCGGCATTCAGGACTGGGTCCTGGTGACCACGGATGCCAGCCTGAGTGGCTGGGGAGCAGTCACACAAGGAAAAAATTTCCAGAGAGTGTGATCGAGTCTGGAGACTTCTCTCCACATAAATATACTGGAGCTAAGGGCAATTTACAATGCTCTAAGCTTAGCAAGACCTCTGCTTCAAGGTCAGCCGGTATTGATCCAGTGGGACAACATCACGGCAGTCGCCCACGTAAACAGACAGGGCGGCACAAGAAGCAGGAGGGAAATGGCAGAAACTGCAAGGATTCTTCGCTGGGCGAAAAATCATGTGATAACACTCTCAGCAGTGTTCATTCCGGGAGTGGAAAACTGGGAAGCAGACTTCCTCAGCAGGCATGACCTCCACCCGGGAGAGTGGGGACTTCATCGGGAAGTCTTCCACATGATTGTAAACCGTTGTGAAAAACCAAAGGTGGACATGATGGCGTCCCGCCTGAACAAAAAACTAGATATTGCGCCAGGTCAAGGGACCCTCAGGCAATAGCGGTGGACGCTCTGGTAACACTGTGGATGTACCAGTCAGAGTATGTGTTCCCTCCTATGCCTCTCATACAAAAAGTACTGAGAATCATAAGAGGGAGATGAGTAAGAATGATACTCGTGGTTCCGGATTGGCCAAGAAGGACTTGGTACCCGAAACTTCAAGAGATGTTCACGGAAGACCCGTGGCCTCTACCTTTAAGAAAGGACCTGCTCCAGCAGGGGCCTTGTCTGTTCCAAGACTTACCGCGGCCGCGTTTGACGGCATGGCGGTTGAACGCCGTATCCTGAAAGGGCATTCCAGATGAAGTCATCCCTACCCTGGTCGAAGACAGGAAGGATGTAACCGCAAAACATTTTCACCGCATTTGGCGAAGATATGTTGCGTGGTGTGGGGCCAAGAAGGCCCCTACAGAGGAATTCCAACTGGGTCGTTTCCTACATTTCCTGAAAACAGGACTGTCTATGGGCCTAAAATTAGGGTCCATTAAGGTTCAAATTTCGGCCCTGTCGAATTTCTTCCAGAAAGAACTGGCTTTAGTGCCTGACGTTCAGATGTTTGTAAAAGGGGTACTGCATATACAGCCTCCTTTTGTGCCCCAGTGGCACCTTGGGATCTCAATGTTGTTTTGAGTTTCCTAAAGTCACATTGGTTTGAACCACTCACCACTGTGGACTTAAAATATCTCACATGGAAGGTGACGATGCTATTAGCCCTGGCTTCAGCCAGGCGTGTGTCAGAATTGGCGGCTTTATCATATATAAAGCCCTTACTTAATTTTTCATTCTGACAGGGCAGAATTGAGGACTCGTCCTCAATTTCTCCTTAAGGTGTTTTCTGTTTTTCACATGAACCAACCTATTGTGGTACCTGCGGGTACTAGGGACTTGGAGGACTCCAAGTTACTTGACGTTGTCAGGGCCCTGAAAAATATGTTTCCAGGAAGGCTGGAGTCAGAAAATCTGACTCGCTGTTTAGCCTGTATGCACCCAACAAGATGGGTGCTCCTGCTTCTTAGCAGACGATTGCTCGCTGGATTTGTAATACAATTCAGTTAACACATTCTGTGGCAGGCCTGCCACAGCCAAAATCGGTAAAAGCCCATTCCAAAAGGAAGGGGGCTCATCTTGGGCGACTGCCCGAGGGGTCTCGGCTTTACAACTTTGCCGAGCAGTTACTTGGTCAGGGGAAAACACGTTTGCTAAATTCTACAAATTTGATACCCTGGCTGAGGAGGACATGGAGTTCTCTCATTCGGTGCTGCAGGGTCATCCGCACTCTCCCGCCCGTTTGGGAGCTTTGGTATAATCCCCATGGTCCTGACGGAGTCCCCAGCATCCACTAGGACGTCAGAGAAAATAAGATTTTACTTACCGATAAATCTATTTCTCGTAGTCCGTAGTGGATGCTGGGCGCCCATCCCAAGTGCGGATTGTCTGCAATACTTGTACATAGTTATTGTTACAAAAATCGGGTTATTCTTGTTGTGAGCCATCTTTTCAGAGGCTCCTTCGTTGTTATCATACTGTTAACTGGGTTCAGATCACAGGTTGTACGGTGTGATTGGTGTGGCTGGTATGAGTCTTACCCGGGATTCAATATCCTTCCTTATTATGCACGCTCGTCCGGGCACAGTATCCTAACTGAGGCTTGGAGGAGGGTCATAGGGGGAGGAGCCAGTGCACACCACCTGATCCTAAAGCTTTTATTATTGTGCCCTGTCTCCTGCGGAGCCGCTATATCCCCATGGTCCTGACGGAGTCCCCAGCATCCACTACGGACTACGAGAAATAGATTTATCGGTAAGTAAAATCTTATTTTTACTGACCCTAGGACATATTAAAGACGCTGTCCTATATATGCGGGATGCCCAGAGGGACATTTGCCTGCTTGGCTCTAGAATAAACGCATTGTCGATTTCTGCCAGAAGGGTCTTATGGACTCTGCAATGGACAGGTGATGCCGACTCTAAAAAAACACATGGAGGTGTTGCCTTATAAGGGTGAGGAATTGTTTGGGGACAGTCTCTCGGACCTAGTTTCCACGGCTACGGCTGGGAAGTCAAATTTCTTGCCATATATTCCCTCACAGCCAAAGAAAGCACCGTATTACCAAATGCAGTCCTTTCGTTCACAGAAAAGCAAGAAAGTCAGAGGTGCATCCTTTCTTGCCAGAGGCAGGGGTAGAGGAAAAAAGCTGCACCATGCAGCTAGTTCCCAGGAACAAAAGTCCTCCCCGGTTTCCACTAAATCCACCGCATGACGCTGGAGCTCCACAGGCGGAGCTAGGAGGGGTGGGGGCGCGTCTCCGAAATTTCAGCCACCAGTGGGTTCGCTCATGGGTGGATCCTTGGGCTATACAAATTGTGTCTCAAGGATACAAGCTGGAATTCATGGTGACGCCCCCTCACCGTTACCTAAACTCGGCCTTGCCAGCTTCCCCCAGGGAAAGGGAGGTAGTGTTGGCAGCAATTCACAAGCTATATCTCCAGCAGGTGGTAGTGAAGGTTCCCCTCCTTCAACAGGGAGGGGGTTACTATTCCACCATGTTTGTGGTACTGAAACCGGACGGTTCGGTCAGACCCATTTTGAATTTAAAATCCCTGAATATTTATCTGAAGAAATTCAAGTTCAAGATGGAGTCGCTCAGGGCGGTCATTGCAAGCCTGGAGGAAGGGGATTTTATGGTGTCTCTGGACATCAAGGATGCGTACTTACATGTCCCCATTTATCCACCTCATCAGGAGTACCTCAGGTTTGTGGTACAGGACTGTCATTACCAATTCCAGACGTTGCCGTTTGGCCTGTCCACGGCACCGAGAATATTTACCAAGGTGATGGCGGAAATGATGGTGCTCCTTCGGAAGCAAGGGGTTACAATTATCCCATACTTGGACGATCTCCTCATAAAGGCGAGGTCCAGGGAGCGGTTGCTGATCAGCGTAGCACTCTCTCAGGAAGTGTTGCTACAGCACGGCTGGATTCTGAATATTCCAAAGTCGCAGCTGATTCCTACGACGCGTCTGCCCTTCCTGGGCATGATTCTGGACACAAACCAGAAAAAGGTGTTTCTCCCTGAGGAAAAGGCTCAGGAGCTCGTGACTGGTCAGAGGTCTCCTAAAACCAAAACGGGTATCGGTGCATCACTGCACGCGAGTCCTGGGAAAGATGGTGGCGTCATACGAAGCCATTCCCTTCGGCAGGTTCCATGCGAGGATCTTTCAGTGGTATCTGTTGGACAAGTGGTCCGGATCGCATCTTCAGATGCATCGGCTGATCACCCTGTCCCCCAGGGCCAGGGTGTCTCTTCTGTGGTGGCTGCAAAGTGCTCACCTCCTCGAGGGCCGCAGGTTCGGCATACAGGACTGGGTCCTGGTGACCACGGATGCAAGCCTCCGAGGATGGGGGGCAGTCACTCAAGGAAGAAACTTCCAGGGGCTGTGGTCAAGTCAGGAGACTTGTCTGCACATCAATATCCTGGAACTAAGGGCCATATACAACGCCCTGAGTCAAGCGGAGCCTCTGCTTCGAAACCAACCAGTGCTGATTCAGTCAGACAACATCACTGCAGTGGCCCATGTAAACCACCAGGGCGGCACAAGAAGCAGGGTGGCAATGGCAGAAGCCACCAGGATTCTTTGTTGGGCGGAGAATCACGTACTAGCACTGTCAGCAGTGTTCATTCCGGGAGTGGACATCTGGGAAGCAGACTTCCTCAGCAGGCACGACCTCCACCCGGGAGAGTGGGGACTTCATCAAGAAGTCTTCACGCAGATTGCAAATCGATGGGAACTGCCACAGGTGGACATGATGGCGTCCCGTCTCAACAAAAAGCTAAAAAGATATTGCGCCAGGTCAAGGGACCCTCAGGCGATAGCTGTGGACGCACTAGTAACACCGTGGGTGTGCCAGTCGGTCTATGTGTTTCCTCCTCTTCCTCTCATACCAAAGGTGCTGAGAATTGTAAGAAAAAGAGGAGTGAGAACAATACTCATTGTTCCGGAATGGCCAAGAAGGACTTGGTACCCGGAATTGCAAGAAATGCTCACAGAGGACCCATGGCCTCTGCCTCTCAGACAGGACCTGTTACAACAAGGGCCCTGTCTGTTCCAAGACTTACCGCGGCTGCGTTTAATGGCATGGCGGTTGAACGCCGGATCCTAGCGGAAAAAGGCATTCCGGATGAAGTTATTCCTACGCTGATAAAGGCTAGGAAGGACGTGACAGCAAAGCATTATCACCGTATATGGCGAAAATATGTTGCTTGGTGTGAGGCCAGGAAGGCCCCTACAGAGGAATTCCAGCTGGGTCGATTCCTGAACTTCCTACAGTCAGGAGTGACTATGGGCCTAAAATTAGGGTCCATAAAGGTCCAGATTTCGGCCCTATCCATTTTCTTCCAAAAAGAACTGGCTTCACTGCCTGAGGTTCAGACGTTTGTTAAGGGAGTGCTGCATATTCAGCCCCCTTTTGTGCCAGCAGTGGCACCTTGGGATCTTAACGTGGTGTTGAGTTTCCTGAAATCCCACTGGTGTGAGCCACTTAAGACCGTGGAGCTAAAGTATCTCACGTGGAAAGTGGTCATGCTGTTGGCCTTAGCTTCGGCTAGGCGTGTGTCAGAATTGGCGGCTTTGTCATGTAAAAGCCCCTATCTGGTTTTCCATATGGATAGGGCAGAATTGCGGACTCGTCCGCAATTTCTGCCAAAGGTGGTGTCATCCTTTCATTTGAATCAACCTATTGTGGTGCCTGCGGCTACTTGTGACTTGGAGGATTCCAAGTTGCTTGACGTAGTCCGGGCTTTGAAGATTTATGGGACCAGAACGGCTGGAGTCAGGAAGACTGACTCGCTGTTTGTCCTGTATGCATCCAACAAGCTGGGTGCTCCTGCTTCAAAGCAAACTATTGCTCGCTGGATCTGTGGCACGATTCAGCAGGCTCATTCTGCGGCTGGATTGCCGCATCCAAAATCAGTGAAAGCTCATTCCACAAGAAAGGTGGGCTCTTCTTGGGCTGCTGCCCGAGGGGTCTCGGCATTACAGCTTTGCCGAGCTGCTACTTGGTCGGGTTCAAACACATTTGCAAAGTTCTACAAGTTTGATACCCTGGCTGAGGAGGACCTTGAGTTTGCCCATTCGGTGCTGCAGAGTCATCCGCACTCTCCCGCCCGTTTGGGAGCTTTGGTATAATCCCCATGGTCCTTACGGAGTCCCCAGCATCCACTAGGACGTTAGAGAAAATAAGATTTTACTCACCGGTAAATCTATTTCTCGTAGTCCGTAGTGGATGCTGGGCGCCCGTCCCAAGTGCGGACTTTCTGCAATACGTGTATAGAGTTATTGCTTACTAAAGGGTTATGTTATTTGGCATCAGTTGAGTGATGCTTGTTTGTTGTTCATACTGTTAACTGGGTAAGTTTATCACGAGTTATGCGGTGTGGCTGGTATGAGTCTTACCCTGGATTCCAAAATCCTTTCCTTGTAATGTCAGCTCTTCCGGGCACAGTTTCCTTAACTGAGGTCTGGAGGAGGGGCATAGAGGGAGGAGCCAGTGCACACCAGGTAGTACTAAATCTTTCTTTAGAGTGCCCAGTCTCCTGCGGAGCCCGTCTATTCCCCATGGTCCTTACGGAGTCCCCAGCATCCACTACGGACTACGAGAAATAGATTTACCGGTGAGTAAAATCTTATTTTATATATATATATATATATGTGTATATATAGAGATATATATATATATATATATATATATATATATTAAAGAAGCTGTCTTAAGAGAGCTGTCTTAAGAGATATATATATATTTTATATATATATATATATATATATATATATATATATATATATATATATATATATATATATATAAATAAATCATGCCCAAAGTGACATTAGTCTACTGGGTTCTAGAGTCAACGCTATGTCAATTTCTGCTTGACGTGTCCTGTAGAATGTACAATGGACAGGTGATGCCGACTTTAGAGGCATATGGAAGGCTGAGGATTGTGTGGAGAAGGGATCTCGGACCTGGTCTCCACAGCTATAGCTGGTAATTCTGATCTTTTGCCTTATATTCCTGCACAGCCTAGGAAAGCACGACATTATCAAATGCAGCCTTTCGATCACAAAGAAACAAGAAAGTCCGAGGTGCGTCCTTTCTTGCCAGAGGCAGGGGCAGAGGAAAGAAGCTGCACAACACAGCTTGTTCCCAGGAACAGAAGTCCTCCCCGGCCTCTACAAAATCCACCGCATGTCGCTGGGGCTCCACAGGCGGAGCTAGGCCCGGTGGGGGCACGTCTTCGTAATTTCAGCCACAAGTGGGTTCACTCCCTGTTGGATCCCTGGGCAATTGATATTGTGTCTCAATGATACAAGCTGGACTTTGAGGAGATGCCCCTCACCGACGGCCCTGCTGGCTTCCCCCCACGAGAGGGAAATAGTGTTAACTGCAATTCACAAATTGTATCTTCAACAGGTGGTGGTCAAGGTTCCCCTCCTTCAACAAGGAGGGTGTTATTATTCGACCATGTTGTAGTCCCGAAACCGTACGGTTCGGTCAGACCCATATTGAATTTAAAATCCCTGAATATATACCTGAAAAGGTTCAAGTTCAAGATGGAATCGCTAAGAGCGGTCATCGCAAGCCTGAAAGGGGGAGATTTTATGGTAGAAGCAAGTGTTGGTATTTATCTGTGTCCAGGGCGCATAAAAAAAGAAAAAGGTAATGAAACTTAACACATCCCTTGTCAAATGGGTATATGATGTCTTCTCCAGATTATGCAGGCCTATGAGTCCTTTTGTTCAGGTGAATCTTCTCGTTATAAATGGCTCCCAGTTCATGTCAAAATGGAGAGAAATAAGAGAGAAAAGAAATGTGTAGCACCGTTTACAACAGCTAGAATCGAGAATTCCACACAATGAAAGTTTTTAAGGGCGTACCCCACTCACACAGAAACAAGTAAGTGGGTTCCCGTAAAGGTATCTTTATTGCTAGTTTTTTTCTCCAATCCCCTCAGGTTAGGTTCACGTAATTAAGCGTGCCTGAATCTCACACCACATGGGGTACTGTAAACACGTAGGGGTAGTGTCTGAGGCAATTTCAATGCGTACCCTCACTTACACAGAGCAAAGCCAGAACATTCATATAACGGTTTCTTTATATCAACAAAAATCCTCAGGTGCGTACCCCAACTCACTCAGTAAACGATGAATGACTCCTATAAAGGTTTCTTTAAATAGATTCACTGGTATCCCTTTGGTGGATCCACAAGAGGAAAAGGAACTCTTTCTCCCAAATGCCAGACCAGAGTCATGAAAAAAATCCTTCTTTCTAAAACAGGTTTTTTATTCCAGACATAGTCCAAATTCATACAAAGAAATCACCACACATGGTGACAGAAAAAATAAAAAAGTAAAAATTTAAAAATACAATAAAAATTCCAAAGGCAAAATTTGAGATAATAATCGGCGTGATTATTCCCTTTTTCCAGAAAACTACTCACAGTACAGTCGTCCGACGCGTTTCGGTCTCGAATGGACCTTAATCATGAACTATCTGCACTGTGAGGAGTAAGCATATTTATGCTATGAACATCCAATGAATGAGTAGCCGGAAATGACATCATTAATTACAATGAAAATTAATTTTGTTTAAAAACATGATTATTCATCACACAAATTCATAATAACATATACATAAACACTAGTATCATGCATGGTGAAAAAGTACAGCAGGAAAAACACTTTAAAACATATTTTCTTCTCCATTAAAAAACGGAGTTTGGAATTCTGGGTAATGTAGTTTCCATAGTGAACTACAACATGACCATATATGGTGTTTCCACCGGATATTGTGTTGCACCGCTGCAGGTGAAACTTCCCCAGAAAATAATCCCTGAAGGTTTGTTCCGTTTGTAGCCGGAAATGACATCATTAATTACAATGAAAATTAATTTTGTTTAAAAACATGATTATTCATCACACAAATTCATAATAACATATACATAAACACTAGTATCAAGCATGGTGAAAAAGTACAGCAGGAAAAACACTTTAAAACATATTTTCTTCTCCATTAAAAAACGGAGCTTGGGATTCTGGGTAATGTAGTTTCCATAGTGAACTACTACATGACCATATATGGTGTTTCCACCGGATATTGTGTTGCACCGCTGCTGGTGAAACTTCCCCAGAAAATAATTCCTGAAGGTTTGTTCCGTTTGTAGCCGGAAATGACATCATTAATTACAATGAAAATTAATGTTGTTTAAAAACATGATTATTCATCACACAAATTCATAATAACATATACATAAACACTAGTATCATGCATGGTGAAAAAGTACAGCAGGAAAAACACTTTAAAACATATTTTCTTCTCCATTAAAAAACGGAGCTTGGAATTCTGGGTAATGTAGTTTCCATAGTGAACTACTACATGACCATATATGGTGTTTCCGCCGGATATTGTGTTGCACCGCTGCTGGTGAAACTTCCCCAGAAAATAATCCCTGAAGGTTTGTTCCGTTTGGAGAGACAGACGACGGAAGTGACGTATCGCCGTCTTCTATTTCCGTTTTCAGGGATTCTGGGGTTTGTAGTTTAGAAGGGGAACCGGAGCGGCCATTTCATAGGTTAGAAAGCACTCTGAAACGGTCACCATGGAAACCAGCCGTGTTTTTGGTTTCTTTTCATTCATACATATTATGGGTAGCTAATATAAACGTAAAACAAAGAGAAACAGGAATTAGTGGAAAAAATAGAAACTACAGACTTTCTAAACAGATCTGGGGTAACACTTTTATGAAAATGTTGCATTAATAGATAAAGCTCAAAGTCGCATATTAATTTAGCACATCAGTCAAGGAACCATTTAAGCTCAAAATCGCAGTTCAGACCACCTGGACTTAAGGTGTCATACATAAAAATACATTTCATTTCCGACTTAGCTAGAAATGTATTGAGGTCTTTATTCCTTCCGTTTCCTTTGACCTGTCTAATTCCATAAAAGCCTGATATTTCTGTGACCAAACAATTATGTTTGGTTTTAAAATGAGCAGACAAAGAATGGGTTAGAAGGCCTTTTTTAATGTTTCTAATGTGCTCCCCCAGGCGAACCTTTAAGGGTCTAGAGGTCCGCCCAATATAAAATAAATTACAGCTGCATTTAATAGCGTAAATGACATTTTTACTGTCACAAGTGATAAAATCTGTAATATTCACTTTTTTCTCATTTATATGGATATTTTCAATTTTGCTTTTTCCTTCACTTTTAATATGTCTACAGCCCATACAATTACCGCATCTGTAAAACCCCTGGGACACGATTCTAGACTGGGATTTCGTCGAGGGCATAGCACTGGAGACCAATTTATTTTTTAAATTGGGAGCCCTGCGGTAAATATGGATGGGTCTATTGGGGACAAGGGGTCCAATCACCGGATCCTTCTTTAGCAGACCCCAATGTCTTTTGAAAATCTTCTCGATTTCTTGATGACTTTGGTTAAACTGGGTGATGAAAGCCCATTCATATTTATTGTCTGTAGTGGTCTTTATAATATTATCTTTCAGGAGATCCTTACGTGTGGTGTTTCTTACTTCGGAATGGGCTTTTTCAATAGTGCCCTTATTGTAGCCGCATGCCCTAAATTTTTCATTCATTTCTTTTGCCTGTGCTTCAAAAATATTATCCTCCGTACAATTCCTCCTGACTCTTTTTAGTTGACTGATGGGGATAGAATCCAGCCAGTTGTTGTGGTGACAACTACTGGCTGCTATATATGACCTCGAATCAGTGGGTTTGGAGTAGGTCATAGTGTGTAACTGGCCCTCTTTGATATAGACAGTAATATCAAGGAAATTGATGGATTCCCCACTCTTTTCAAATGATAAGACAATATTCTTATCATTCGTGTTCAACAAAGTACAGAAAGAGTTAAGTGTTTCGACTCCACCTCTCCATAAAAAGAAAATATCATCAATATACCTGGCATAGGACACCAGATTCGCTCCATAGCTATTATTTGACCAAACCGTGTTTAGTTCCCATAAACCAAGGAATAGGTTGGCATAGCTAGGAGCGAATCTGGTGCCCATAGCCGTGCCCGTTTTCTGGATGTAAAATTGATCCTGAAATAAAAAGAAATTATTATTGAGGATAAACTTAATTCCCTCTATAATCAGCTCCTTTAGATCCTTTGTATGGTTGGACTGATCCAGAAAATAAGTGACCGCCTCCACACCGTCATCATGATCGATAACGGTGTAGAGGGAACTGACATCAGCTGTCACTAGGATGTCACCTGAAAGGGGGAGATTTTATGGTGTCTCTGGACATAAAGGATGCATACCTTCATGTCCCCATTTATCCACCTCATCAGGCGTACCTCAGATTTGCAGTACAGGATTGTCATTACCAATTTCAGACGTTGCCGTTTGGTCTCCCCACGGCCCAGAGAATCTTCACCAAGGTAATGGCGGAAATGATGGTGCTCCTGCGGAAGCAAGGTGTCACAATTATCCAGTACTTGGACGATCTCATAAAAGCGAGATTAAGAGAGCAGTTGCTGAACAGCGTATCACTTTCTCTAGAAGTGTAACGGCAACACGGCTGGATTCTAAATATTTCAAAGTCGCAGTTGGCTCCTACGGCTCATCTGCCTTTCCTAGGCATGATTCTAGACACAGACCAGAAAAGGGTTTATCTCCCGATAGAGAGAGCTCAGGAGCTCATGACACTGGTCAGGAACCTATTAAAACCAAGACAGGTGTCAGTGCATCACTGCACTCGAGTCCTGGGAAGGATGGTGGCATCATAATAGGCCATTCCCTTCGGCAGGTTCCATGCGAGGATCTTTTCAATGGGACTTACTGAACAAGTGGTCCGGATCACATCTTCAGATGCATCGGTTAATCACCCTATCCCCCAGGGCCAGGGTGTCTCTCCTGTGGTGGCTGCAGAGTGCTCACCTTCTCGAGGGCCGCAGATTCGGCATTCAGGACTGGGTCCTGGTGACCACGGATGCAAGCCTCCGAGAGTGGGGAGCAGTCGCACAGGGAAGGAATTTCCAAGGTCTGTGGTCAAGTAAGGAGACTTGCCTTCACATCACCATCCTGGAATTAAGGGCCGTATACAACGCCCTACGTCAAGCGGAGACCCTGCTTCGCGACCAACCGGTTCTGATTCAGTCAGAAGCCACCAGAATTCTTCGCTGGGCGGAGAATCATGTAAGCGCACTGTCAGCAGTGTTCATACCGGGCGTGGACAGCTGGGAAGCAGACTTCCTCAGCAGGCACGACCTACACCCGGGAGAGGGGGAACTTCATCAAGAAGTCTTCACGCAGATTGCAAGTCGGTGGGAACTGCCACAGGTGGACGTGATGGCATCCCGCCTCAACAAAGAGCTACAGAGGTATTGCGCCAGGTCATGAGACCCTCAGGCGATAGCTGTGGGCGCACTGGTGTCACCATGGGTGTTCCAGTCGGTCTATGTATTTCCTCCTCTTCCTCTCATACCCAAGGTGCTGAGAATCGTAAGAAAAAGAGGAGTGAGAACAATACTCATTGTTCCGGATTGGCCAAGAAGGACTTGGTATCCAGATCTGCTATCCAGATCTGCAAGAAATGCTCACAGAGGACCCGTGGCCTCTGCCTCTAAGACAGGACTTGTTGCAAGAGGGGCCCTGTCTGTTCCAAGACTTACCGCGGCTGCGCTTGACGGCATGGCGGTTGATCGCCGGATCCTAGCAGAAAAAGGCATTCCGGATGAGGTCATTCCTACGCTGATAAAGGCTAGGAAGGACGTGACGGCTCAACATTATCACCGTATATGGCGAAAATATGTTGCTTGGTGTGTGGCCAGGAATGCCCCTACGGAGGAATTCCAGCTGGGCCGTTCCTTCGCTTCCTACAGTAGGGAGTGACTTTGGGCCTAAAATTGGGTTCCATTAAGGTCCAGATTTCGGCCCTATCCATTTTCTTTCAAAAAGAACTGGCTTCTCTACCAGAAGTTCAGACGTTTGTAAAGGGAGTGCTGCATATTCAGCCCCCTTTTGTGCCTCCAGTGGCACCTTGGGATCTTAACGTGGTGTTGAGTTTCCTGAAATCACACTGGTTTGAACCACTCAAAACTGTGGAATTGAAATATCTCACGTGGAAGGTGGTCATGCTACTAGCCTTGGCTTCGGCTAGGCGTGTGTCAGAATTGGCGGCTTTGTCACATAAAAGCCCCTATCTGGTTTTCCATGCGGATAGAGCAGAATTGCGGACCCGCCACAATTCCTGCCGAAAGTGGTTTCATCCTTTCATATAAACCAACCTATTGTGGTGCCTGTGGCTACTACTGACTTGGAGGATTCCGAGTTACTTGATGTGGTCAGGGCTTTGAAGGTTTATGTAGCCAGAACGGCTAGGGTCAGGAAAACAGAATCTTTGTTTATCCTGTATGCTTCCAACAAGCTTGGGGCGCCTGCTTCAAAGCAAACTATTGCTCGCTGGATCTGTGACATGATTCAGCAGGCTCATTCTGCGGCTGGGTTGCCGCTGCCAAAATCAGTTAAGGCCCATTCCACTAGGAAGGTGGGCTCTTCTTGGGCGGCTGCCCGAGGGGTCTCTGCATTACAGCTGTGCCGAGCGGCTACTTGGTCAGGTTCAAATACTTTTGCAAAGTTCTATAAGTTTGATACCCTGGCTGAGGTGGACCTTGTGTTTGCTCAATCGGTGCTGCAGAGTCATCCGCACTCTCCCGCCCGTTTGGGAGCTTTGGTATAATCCCCATGGTCCTTACGGAGTCCCCAGCATCCACTAGGACGTTAGAGAAAATAAGATTTTACTTACCGGTAAATCTATTTCTCGTAGTCCGTAGTGGATGCTGGGCGCCCGTCCCAAGTGCGGGCTTCTTCTGCAATACTTGTATATAGTTATTGCTGCAATAAGGGCTATGTTATTGTTGCATCAGGGTTGAACTGACGCTCTGTTGTTGTTCATACTGTTGACTGGGTAAGTTTATCACAAGTTATACGGTGTGATTGGTGTGGCTGGTATGTATCTTGCCCTGGATTTCCAAAATCTTTTCCTTGTACTGTCAGCTCTTCCGGGCACAGTTTCTCTAACTGAGGTCTGGAGGAGGGACATAGAGGGAGGAGCCAGAGCACACCAGAATCTAAATTCTTTCTTAAAGTGCCCATGTCTCCTGCGGAGCCCGTCTATTCCCCATGGTCCTTACGGAGTCCCCAGCATCCACTACGGACTACGAGAAATAGATTTACCGGTAAGTAAAATCTTATTTTTTTTATGTAAAAAAGAAATCCTCAGCTGCTTTTCCTGCATCAAAGGAATTGAATGCCCTGTTTGAAGGAACTTGGGCTAACCCTGACAAGAAATTTCAGATCCCTAAAAGGTTGATTTACATCCTTTCCCTTTCCCCTGGATGATAGAAAGAAATTTGAAAACCCGCTGATTGCTGACGCATCGGTATCTAGGTTGTCACGTAATATTGTCTTACTGGTGCCTGGGAGGACACAGAGGACATCCTCGGAGGACACAGCTGACTGCAAAATTGAGAACACTCTCAAATCACTGTACATGTCGGCGGGGGTAGCCCAGAGACCCACTATTGCTTGCGCATGGATCACTAGAGCCATCGCAAAATGGTCAGGTAACCTAATTGACAGTTTGGATACCTTACCCAGGGGGTAACATTGTTTCTCTTACGTCCTAGAGGATGCTGGGGACTCCGTAAGGACCATGGGGTATAGACGGGCTCCGCAGGAGATAGGGCACCTAAAAAGAACTTTGACTATGGGTATGCACTGGCTCCTCCCTCTATGCCCCTCCTCCAGACCTCCGTTAGATTCTGTGCCCAGAGGAGAAAGGGTACAATGCAAAGAGCTCTCCAGAGTTTTCTGTTTAGAAGAATTTGTTAGGTTTTTTATTTTCAGGGAGTCCTGTTGGCAACAGGCTCCCTGCATCGTGGGACTGAGGAGAGAGAAGCAGAGCTGGCTTGTCAAGTTGGGCACTGTTTCTAAGGCTACTGGACACCATTAGCTCCAGAGGGAGTCGGAACACAGGTCTCACCTGGGGTACGTCCCGGAGCCGCGCCGCCGTCCTCCTCACAGATGCCGAAGATAGAAGCCAGGTGAGTATGAGAAGGCAAAGAAGACATCAGGTGGCAGAAGACATCATATCTTCATGAGGTAAGCGCGCAGCGGTATGCTGCGCGCCATTGCTCCCAGTACACACACACAAGCAGGCACTGAAGGGTGCAGGGCGCAGGGGGGGGCTCCCTGGGCAGCAAGTTTCCTCATTTTTTGGCAATATAAAGCAGGATTAGGCTGTGGGACAGTAAATCCTAAAATCCCCCGCCATTTTTTATATAGAATTACTGGGACCGAAGCCCGCCGTCGGGTGGGCGGGGCTTGATCCTCAGCACTAACCAGCGCCATTTTCTCCACAGAAACTGCATGAGGATATGCTGGCTACCTGATCTCTCCCCTGCTGAACTTCACAGGCTGGAAAAAAGAGGAGGGGGGCACTTTGGCGACGCAGTGAGTGGGAATTAAAGTTATATATATAAAAAGCGCTATCTGGTCATATATATTCCAGTGTTTTTAAGCGCTGGGTGTGTGCTGGCATACTCTCTCTCTGTCTCTCCTAAGGGCCTGGTTTGGGTTTTGTCCCCTTATAGGTTAATCCCTCTGTGTGTGGGGTGTCGGTACGTGTGTGTCGACATGTCTGAGGCGGAAGGCTTCTCCAAGGAGGAGGTGGAGCAAATAAGTGGTGTGTCCCCGTCGGTTGTACCGACTCAGGATTGGATGGACATGTGGCATATGTTGAATGCAAGTGTGGCATCTTTACATAAAAGGCTTGATAAGGCTGAAGTAGGGGGGACATCAGGGGGTCAATCCTCGGATTGGACCGACTCACAGGGCCCGTCGGGGTCTCAAAAGCGTCCCTTAACACAAGACACTACTACCGACACGGATTCTGATTCCAGTGTCGACTATGACGAAGTAAAATTGCACCCTAGGGTGACTAAAACCATTCAGTGTATGATTGTGGCAATAAGGGATGTGTTGCATATTGAGGATGAACCCTCGGTCCCCGACACAAGGGTACATATGTTTAAGGGAAAGAAACAGATTATTAACTTTCCCACATCTCATGAATTAAATGAATTCTTTGGAAAAGCTTGGGAGACTCCGGAAAAGAGACCGCAGATCCCCAAAAGAATTTATATGGCATACCCCTTCCCTAAACAGGACAGGGAGATTTGGGAATCACCCCCCACTGTGGACAAGGCCCTGACGCGCTTGTCCAAGAAAGTGGCGCTACCGTCTCCTGACACAGCGGCCCTTAAGGACCCTGCAGATCGCAGGCAAGAAACTACCTTAAAGTGTATTTATTCTCATACGGGTGCTGTGCTTAGACCGACAATTGCGTCGGCATGGGTGTGTAGCGCAATTGCAGCTTGGACAGATGAGCTGACAGATCACTTTGATAATATGGATAAGGATACTATATTCTTAACTCTAGCCCATATAAAAGACGCAGTCTTATTTATGAGGGATGCTCAAAGAGACATTGGATTGCTAGCTTCTAGGGCCAATGCCATGTCTATCTCGGCGAGAAGATCCTTATGGACTCGCCAATGGACGGGTGATGCGGATTCCAAAAAACATATGGAAGTACTACCCTATAAGGGTGATGTATTGTTTGGGGATGGGCTGACGGACCTGGTTTCCACAGCTACATCAAATTTTTTACCATATATTCCCCAACAACAAAAGAAAGTACCACCCTATCAGATGCAGTCCTTTCGGTCGCACAAGTCCAGAAGAGGTCGGGGATCCTCTTTCCTTGCCAGAGGTAAGGGCAGAGGCAAAAGAGCACCTGCTTCGGCAGGTGCCCAGGAACAAAAGTACTTCCCGGCTGCTCCAAAACCCACAGCATGACGCTGGGGTTCCCCTGAGTGAGTCCGCACCGGTGGGGGCACGTCTTCGACTTTTCAGTCAGTCCTTGGTCAGATCAGACCTGAATCCCTGGGTGTTGGAAATAGTTTCCCAGGGTTACAAACTGGAATTCGAGGAGGTGCCCCCGCGCCGATTTTTCAAATCGGCCCTACCAGCTTCCACATCGGAAAGGGATGTAGTGTTAGCTGCAATTCAAACGCTGTTTATACAGCAAGTGATAATCAAGGTTCCCCTACACCAGCAGGGAAGAGGTTACTACTCAACCCTATTTGTGGTCCCGAAACCGGACGGTTCGGTCAGACCTATTTTGAATCTGAAATCCCTAAACCTGTACATAAAAAGATTCAAATTCAAAATGGAATCACTCAGAGCGATAATAGCCAACATGGAGGAGGGGGAGTTTATGGTGTCTCTGGACATAAAGGATGCATACCTTCATGTCCCCATATATGCCCCCCATCAGGAATACCTGAGATTCGCTGTACAGGATTGTCATTACCAATTTCAGACATTGCCGTTTAGACTTTCCACGGCCCCGAGGATTTTCACCAAGATAATGGTGGAAATGATGGTGGTCCTGCGCAAGCATGGAGTCACAATTATCCCATACTTGGACGATCTCCTGATAAAAGCGAGATCAAGGGAGAAATTGCTGAGCAGTGTGGCACTCTCTCTGAGAGTGCTCCAGCAGCACGGTTGGATTCTAAATCTACCGAAGACACAGTTGATTCCGACAACTCGACTACCGTTCCTAGGTATGATACTGGATACGGAACAAATGAAGGTCTTCCTCCCAATAGAGAAAGCCCAGGACATCCAGAACATGGTCAGAGACCTGCTAAAACCGAAAAGGGTGTCCGTTCACCAATGCACTCGAGTTCTGGGAAAAATGGTGGCGGCCTACGAGGCCATTCCCTTCGGAAGGTTCCATGCAAGGACTTTTCAATGGGACCTTCTGGACAAGTGGTCCGGGTCCCATCTGCACTTACATCGGAAAATAACTGTCCCCAGGAGCCAGAGTGTCTCTCCTGTGGTGGTTGCAAAGTGCTCACCTGCTGGAGGGTCGCAGGTTCGGAATTCAGGATTGGATCCTGGTTACCACGGACGCGAGCCTCCGAGGATGGGGAGCGGTCACACAAGGAAAAAAGTTTCAGGGACTTTGGTCAGACCAGGAGTCCTGTCTACACATCAATGTGTTGGAACTCAGGGCCATTTACAACGGCCTTCGACAAGCGGAGAGTCTTCTTCGAAACCTACCGGTTCTGATTCAATCAGACAATGTCACAGCAGTAGCTCATGTGAACCGCCAAGGCGGGACAAGAAGCAGAGTCGCGATGGCGGAAGCCACCAGGATTCTTCGCTGGGCGGAAAATCATGTAAGCGCTCTGTCGGCTGTCTTCATTCCGGGAGTGGACAACTGGGAAGCAGACTTCCTCAGCAGACACGATCTCCATCCAGGAGAGTGCGGACTTCATCAAGAAGTCTTTGCATACATAACACGTCTTTGGGGAACTCCTCAAATAGACATGATGGCGTCACGCCTCAACAAAAAACTTCGGAGGTATTGTGCCAGGCAGTGGCTGTAGACGCTCTAATAACACTGTGGGTGTTCAAATCGGTCTACGTGTTTCCTCCTCTTCCTCTCATCACAAAAGTGTTGAGGATCATAAGGCAAAGAAGAGTACAGACGATACTCGTTGTCCCAGACTGGCCTCGAAGGGCCTGGTACTCAGATATACAAGAGATGCTCACAGGAGATCCCTGGCCTCTTCCTCTGAGGGAAGACCTGTTGCAACAGGGGCCCTGTGTATTTCAAGACTTACCGCGGTTACGTTTGACGGCATGGCGGTTGAACGCCGAATCCTAGCGAAAAAGGGGATTCCGGATGAGGTCATCCCTACTTTAATAAAGGCTAGGAAGGAGGTGACGGTTAAGCATTATCACCGTATCTGGCGAAAGTATGTGTCTTGGTGTGAAACCAAGAATGCACCTACAGAAGATTTTCATCTTGGTCGTTTTCTCAACTACCTACAGACATGAGTGGATATGGGCCTGAAATTAGGCTCTGTTAAGGTACAGATTCCGGCCCTCTCGATTTTCTTTCAGCAAGAGTTGGCTTCTCTTCCAGAAGTCCAGACGTTTGTAAAGGGAGTGCTGCACATCCAGCCTCCTTTTGTGCCTCCAATGGCACCGTGTGACCTCAACGTGGTGTTGCAGTTCCTAAAATCACAGTGATTTGAACCGCTTAAACAAGGTTCAGTTGAAATTTCTTACTTGGAAGGTGGTCATGTTGTTGGCCTTGGCATCAGCAAGGCGAGTGTCAGAATTGGCGGCTTTGTCACACAAAAGCCCCTACTTGATTTTTCATGTGGATCGAGCTGAATTGAGGACACGTACGCAAATTTTACCTAAGGTGGTTTCTTCATTCCATGTGAATCAACCTATTGTGGTGCCTGTGGCTACAAGTGACCTGGAGGATTCCAGATCCCTGGACGTAGTCAGGGCCTTAAAGATTTATGTAGCCAGGACGGCTAGAATTAGGAAAACAGAGGCTCTGTTTGTCCTGTATGCTGCCAATAAGATTGGCGCACCTGCTTCGAAGCAGACTATTGCTCGCTGGATCTGTAATACGATTCAGCAGGCTCATTCTACGGCTGGATTGCCGGTACCAAATTCAGTTAAGGCCCATTCCACTAGGAAGGTGGGCTCTTCTTGGGCGGCTGCCCGAGGCGTCTCGGCATTACAACTTTGCCGAGCGGCGACTTGGTCGGGGTCAAACACTTTTGCTAAATTCTACAAGTTTGATACCCTGGCTGATGAGGACCTAGCGTTTGCTCAGTCGGTGCTGCAGAGTCATACGCACTCTCCCGCCCGATTGGATGCTTTGGTATAAACCCCATGGTTCTTACGGAGTCCCCAGCATCCTCTAGGACGTAAGAGAAATTAAGATTTTAAACCTTCTGTTAAATCTATTTCTCCTAGTCCGTAGAGGATGCTGGGCGCCCGTCCCAGTGCGGAAATTCTGCAAGACTTGTATATAGTTGTTGCTTCAATAAGGGTTATGTTACAGTTGACATCGGTCTTGGACCGTTGTTGTTGTTATTCATACGGTTAACTGGTTTTGTATGATCCAGGTTACGTGGTATGCTTGGTGTGGGCTGGTATGAATCTTGCCCTTGGATTTCTAAATCCTGCCTTGTATTGTCCATCTCCTCTGGGCACAGTTCTCTGACTGAGGTCTGGAGGAGGGGCATACAGGGAGGAGCCAGTGCACACCCATAGTCAAAGTTCTTTTTAGGTGCCCTATCTCCTGCGGAGCCCGTCTATACCCCATGGTCCTTACGGAGTTCCCAGCATCCTCTACGGACTAGGAGAAATAGATGTACCGGTAGGTTTAAAATCTTATTTTTACTCCTGCAGCATAGCCAAGATTCTGCTAATTTTATGGTGTAGGCCTTAAAGGAAATTGGTTTGCTCAACGCATGCACCACTGCCATGGCAGTGTCAGTACGCAGGGGATTGTGGCTACGCCAGTGGACTGCAGATGCGGAATCCCGGAAGGAGTGGATAATCTGCCTTTCACAGGGGAGGTCCTGTTTGGGGATGAACTGGATAAGCTAATATCCAAGGCTACGGCAGGTAAGTCTACGTACCTTGCTTCCGCTACACCCCCAGCTAGGAAAACCTACACTGCTCCAACTCTGCATTCCTTTCGTACAGCAAAATTCAAAGGCAAGTCCAAGGGTTCCTCTTCTACCTTCAAAGGTAATAGAGGTAAAACCAGGAAACCAGCAGCTGCAGGTTCTCGGAAACAGACCTCCGGGTCTGCTTCCTCAAATCCTTCAGCATGACAATGGACCGGTCGCACTGCCTGGAAGACAGGCAGGTGGGAGCACGGTTACGTTATTTCAGTCACGTTTGGGCAACGTCTTGCCAGGCCCCCTGGGTCACAGACCTTATTGCCGAGGGATACAGATGGGAGTTTCAGGAACTCCCACTTCACAGATTCTTCAAATCCGGCTTACCAGCTTCTCCAGAAGGAAGTGTAACTTTACAGGCAGCAATTCAAAAACTAATGCTAAATCAGGTCATTGTCACAGTTCCACTTCAGCTACAAAACAAGGGTTATTACTCCAACCTGTTTGTGGTTCCGAAACCAGACTGTTTGGTGAGGTCCATTCTCAACCTCAAATCTCTGAACCCATATTTAAGGGTGTTCAAATTCAAGATGGAGTCTCTGAGAGTGGTGATCTCAGGTCTGGAGGAGGAGGAATTCACGTACCTTCACGTTCCGATTTGGCCGCCTCATCAGGCGTATCTAAGGTTTGCACTGCAGGACTGTCACTATCTGTTTCAGGCCCTGCCATTTGGCCTCTCCACGTCACCGAGGGTATTCACCAAGTTAATGGTGGAGATGATGTTTCTCCTCGGCAAACAGGGAGTGAACATAAGACCATACCTGGGCGATCTGCTGATAAAAGCGCCTTCTAGGGATAGGTTGTTGGACAGCATTGCCCTCTCAACCCGACTTCTCCAGGATCACGGGTGGATTCTGAACCTGCCAAAATCCCACCTGGAACCAACACGGAGGCTTCCATTCCTAGGAATGATCCTGGATACGGAGGAACAAAAGGTGTTCCTTCCTTTGGAAAAGGCATTGGTAATCCAGTCCATGGTGCGGGATGTCCTAAAACCAACCCGGCTATCTGTGCATTCGCCTTCTGTGGAAGATGGTAGCATTTTACGAGGCTCTGCAGTACAGAAGGTTTGATGCCAGGCCATTCCAGCTGTATCTGTTGTACAAATGGTCCGGATCGCATCTTTACATGCACCAGAGCCTGGATTTCTCTTCTGTGGTGGCTCCAGATTTCTCACCTGACCGAGGGTCGACTGTTTGGAATTCAAAATTGGATTCTGCTAACCACGGACCAAGCCTCAGAGGTTGGGGAGCAGTCACCCAAGGAAACTGGTCACGTCAGGAAGCCATTCTTCCGATCAACATTCTGGAACTAAGGGCTATATACAACACCCTTCTACAGGCATTGCATCTTCTTCAAGATCAAGCCATTCAGGTTCAGTCGGACAATGAAATGTACATAAACCGACAGGGTCGAACGAAGAGCAGAGCTGCAGTGTCACAGGTAACAAAAATTCTCCTCTGGGCAGAAAAACACATGGTGGCGCTGTCGGCAATCTTCATTCCAGGAGTAGACAACTGGGAAGCGGACTTTCTCAGCAGACACGACCTCCACCAAGGAGAGAGTGGGGCCTTCACCCGCAGGTGTTCGGGTCCTTAACAAGTTGGTGGGGAATTCCACAGATAGACATGATTGCCTCTCGTCTCAACAAGAAGCTAAAGCGATATTGTTCCAGGTCGAGGGACCCACAAGCAGTGGCGGTGGACGCTCTGGTGACTCCATGGGTCTACCAGATGGTTTACATGTTCTCACCTCTTCCACTGATCCCAAGAATTCTCAAAAGAATAAAAAAGGGAAAGGTTCAAGCAATTCTCATTGCTCCAGATTGTCCGAGAAGGGCCTGGTACACGGATCTACTGGAGTTGCTCCTGGAGGACCGGTGGCCTCTGCAAGGATCTTCTGCAACAGGGGCCATTCGTCTATCAAGACTTACCGCGGAAGATGAGCGTCAGATTTTAGCCCAGAAAGGCATTCCAAACAAGGTTATTCCTACCGTATCGTGGTGTGAAAACAGGAAATTTCCTGCAGTGGGATTTCAACTGGGATGTTTTCTCCTTTTTCTATAGTCAGGTGTGGATGTGGGCCTACGTTTGGGCTCCTTGAAAGTCCAGATTTCGGCCTTGTCCATTTTCTTCCAGAAACAATTGGCTACCCTCCCTGAGGTTTAGACGTTCTTGAAGGGTGTCATGCACATCCAGCCGCCCTTTGTGCCTCCCACAGCACCATAGGATCTAAACGTGGTGTTGCAGTTTCTGCAATCAGACTGGTTTGAACCCTTACAGGAGGTTGACGTGGAAGACTGTTACACTATTGGCTTTGGCAAGGCGTGTGTCCGAACTAGGGGCGTTGTCTCACAAAAGCCCCTATTTGATTTTTCATGAGGATAGAGCTAAACTCATAACTCGTCAGCAATTTCTTCCTAAGGTGGTGTCTGCGTTTCATATCAACCAACCTATTGTGGTTCCGGTACTTACTGAAACTTCTGCTACCTCAAAGTCCCTGGATGTTGTGAGGGCTTTGAAGATCTACGTGAAGAGGACAGCTCGTCCCAGAAAATCTGACTCTGACTGTTTGTTCTCTATGATCCCAAGAAAATTGGGTGTCCTGCTTCAAAGCAGTCTATTGCTTGCTGGATCAGGATTACTATCCAGCATGCTTATTCGTCGGCAGGATTGCCGGTTCCTAAAGTACAGGCCCAGTCTACTAGGTCAGTGGGTTCTTCCTGGGGTGTCTCGGCTTTATAGCTCTGCCGAGCAGGTACTTGGTCAGGATCGAACACGTTTGCTAAGTTCTACAAGTTCGATACTTTGACCAAACTGAAGGTCCTCAGAGGCCAATTAGTTCTGCAGGAACCTCCGCACTCTCCCACCCGGTTTGGGAGCTTTGGTACATCCCCATGGTACTAATGTGGACCCCAGTATCCTCTAGGACGGAAGAGAAAATAGGATTTTAATTACCTACCGGTAAATCCTTTTCTCGTAGTCTGTAGAGGATACTGGGTGCCCGTCGAATGCTTCGTGTTTCCTGCACTGTTACTTAGTAATGTTTGTTCAGCTGTTTCTGTTCAAGTTGGTTAGTATGGCTTTTCCTCTTGTTTGTGTGTGCTGGTTCGAATCTCACCACTGTTCTGTTACATCCTTCCTCAGGATATGTTCGTCTCCTCGGGCACAGTCTCTAGACTGAGTCTGGTAGGAGGGGCATAGAGGGAGGAGCCAGTGCACACTAATAATTTCTTAAAGTGCCCAAGGTTCCTAGTGGATCATCTATACCCCATGGTACTAATGTGGACCCCAGTATCCTCTACGGACTACGAGAAAAGGATTTACCGGTAAGTAATTAAAATCCTATTTTCTCTGACGTCCTAGTGGATGCTGGGGACTCCGTCAGGACCATGGGGAATAGCGGCTCCGCAGGAGACAGGGCACAAAAAGTAAGCTTTTAGGATCACATGGTGTGTACTGTCTCCTCCCCCTATGACCCTCCTCCAAGCCTCAGTTAGGTTTTTGTGCCCGTCCGAGCAGGGTGCAATCTAGGTGGCTCTCATAAAGAGCTGCTTAGAAAAAGTTTTTTAGGTTTCTTATTTTCAGTGAGTCCTGCTGGCAACAGGCTCACTGCTACGAGGGACTTAGGGGAGAGAAGTGAACTCACCTGCGTGCAGGATGGATTTGCTTCTTAGGCTACTGGACACCATTAGCTCCAGAGGGATCGAACACAGGCCCAGCCATGGAGTCCGGTCCCGGAGCCGTGCCGCCGACCCCCCTTGCAGATGCCGAAGTTGAAGAGGTCCAGAGGTCCGGAAACAGGCGGCAGAAGACTTTCAGTCTTCATAAGGTAGCGCACCGCACTGCAGCTGTGCGCCATTGTTGTCGGCACACTTCACACCAGCGGTCACTGAGGGTGCAGGGCGCTGGGGGGGGCGCCCTGGGCAGCAATGTATAATACCTTTTTCTATGGCTAAAATACATCACATATAGCCCTTGAGGCTATATGGATGTATTTAACCCCTGCCATATATCGCAAACTCCGGGAGAAGAGCCCGCCGTTTTAGGGGGCGGGGCCTATTTTCCTCAGCACACAGCGCCATTTTCCTGCTCAGCTCCGCTGTGAGGAAGGCTCCCAGGACTCTCCCCTGCACTGCACTACAGAAACAGGGTAAAACAGAGAAGGGGGGCATATTTTGGCGATATTTATAGATATTAAGCGCATATAACAGAAACAACACCTTTTAGGGTTGTTTATATACATTTTTATAGCGCTTTGGTGTGTGCTGGCAAACTCTCCCTCTGTCTCCCCAAAGGGCTAGTGGGGTCCTGTCTTCGATAAGAGCATTCCCTGTGTGTCTGCTGTGTGTCGGTACGTGTGTGTCGACATGTATGTGGACGATGTTGGTGTGGAGGCGGAGCAATTGCCGGTAATGGTGATGTCACCCCCTAGGGAGTCGACACCGGAATGGATGGCTTTAATTATGGAATTACGTGATAATGTTAGCACGCTGCAAAAGTCAGTTGACGACATGAGACGGCCGGAAAACCAGTTAGTACCTGTCCAGGCGTCTCAGGCACCGTCAGGGGCTGTAAAACGTCCCTTACCTGGTCAGACCACTACTCCCTCTGGTTCTCAGTTGCAACCCCTCAAATAAGATCTCTGCCCGTGGAGTTGACCAGATACCGTCCAAGGAGGGGTATGACTCCCCAGGCTCTTGCAGCAAATATGGATCTCTCTGCTATACTGGGTGCCTGTGAAGATCCCTGTTCCCTAGTCCGTTATTATAATAGGGATGTTAAGGCTGCAATTGATATTATCGCCCCTGTGCGTATAAGACCTCGTAAACCACATCGTCAAGCTCCATGGTACGACAACAGTGTTAGTGAGCTCAAGAAAAGGGGGCGTAGACTGGAAAGACGATGGAGGAAGACTAACCTAGTGGATGACAAAATAAAACTAATAAAGCATAACGAAGAATATCAATCGACAATCACTCGCAAGAAATCACAGTTCCTGTCAAATGAGATCACAGCAGCAAACAATAGGCCAGCTCAACTTTTCCGCACAGTGGAGATGCTGTGCAAGCCAGCATGCCTGCAGACTGATGAGACCCTTTCCCAAGCAAGATGCAACGAGTTTGCAAACTTCTTTGCAGATAAAATATCCACCATCCGGGCTGGAATATCCACAGTGCCATCAAAGGAGAGCCAAACTACAAAGCCTGCCAATATAAGCTACCTGCCTTCATGGACCAGCTTTGACCCAGTGGATGAAAAGGACACTGCTGAAATTGCTCGGATTTTGCGTCCCACCACCTGTGGTCTGGACCCAGCCTCAACCAAGCTTCTAATAGGTTGTACGGATATAATCGGTCCTGTCTTTGCAAAAATTGTTCAATGCTCTTTGCAGACAGGCATTTTTCCTGGACCCCTAAAGGAAGCAATTGTTAGACCACTTCTTAAAAAACCTAATTTAGATCCCGACTGCATGTCCAACTACAGACCGGTATCAAACCTTCCTTTCCTAGGAAAGGTTATTGAGAAAGTGGTTGCAAATCAACTGGAAACTCGCTTGACAACCCATGATATTTATGATCCATTTCAATCAGGATTCAGGAGAAGACATAGCACTGAAACAGCCCTGGTGTGTGTGTTAAATGATCTTCTGATGGCAAAAGACAGAGGTGACTGTTCAATATTAATCCTTCTGGATCTCTCGGCAGCATTTGATACCGTGGACCACGGGCTTCTGATTGAGCGACTGATACACTTCTGTGGTCTGGATGGCACAGTCCTAAACTGGTTCAAATCATTTCTCACAGGCAGGTCACAGAGAGTATCATCTGGATTATACTCATCACCACCAGTGCCATTGCCATGTGGTGTCCCACAAGGTTCTATACTATCCCCCATGCTTTTTGCAGTATACATGCTCCCATTGGGCGAAATAATCAGGCGCCATGGCCTGGTCTACCACTGCTATGCAGATGATACACAACTGTACTTGTCCTTTGCTCCGGGCACTGATAACCCAGTAGCAACCCTGAATGGCTGTCTAGCTGAACTACAGGAGTGGATGAGCGCCAGTTGGCTGCGACTGAACCCGGATAAAACAGAGGTCCTTATAATACGACCGCAACATCAAAGGACAAGACTGCAGCATAGCCAACCAACTGGACTTACACTCGGGGATTCAGAATTACAGACCAGTGATCATGTGCGGAATCTTGGCGTTGTCCTGGATGATGGCTTGACACTTAAACATCAGATATCAGCCACAATCAAATCCTCATTCTTTCACCTGAGGAACATAGCCAGAATCAAGCACTTAATTCCCTCAGATGATATGCCAAAAGTCATACATGCATTTGTATCATCTCGATTAGACTACTGTAATGCCCTCTACCTTGGTCTACCAGCAAAAGAATTGCAACGCTTACAGCTGGTGCAAAACACAGCTGCCAGGCTGTTAACCAACCAGCCCCGTTCCAGCCACATAACACCCATCCTCTACTCCCTTCACTGGCTGCCTGTAAGATGGCGAATCCTCTTCAAGATTGGCTTACTGAGTTTCAAAGCATTACATGACCAAGGCCCAAGGTACCTGAAACAGCTTCTGATCCCATACTGCCCCACTCGATTACTGCGATCTGTAGATGAAGGACTTTTAGCAGTACCTAGAATCTACCGTAATTCATCTGGGGGTCGAGCTTTTAGTCATGCGGCTCCGACTCTATGGAACTCACTTCCCAGCACAGTGCGAGAGGCCCCAACTATAGAATCCTTCAAAAGTAGACTCAAGACTTTCCTGTTTACTCAAGCATTTCCATAGTATCTCTTTTAGTATCTTCATGCTTCTGTATTTTATGAAAAATGTACTTCATTATTTTTCTGTACTATATTATGCTGTGTATCTGTTAAGCGCCTTGAGTCCTATTGGAGAAAGAGCGCTATATAAATAAAATTATTATTATTATTATTATTATTACCTCAGTCAGTCGACACAGGTACCGACACAGATGAATCTAGTGTCGACGATGAAGAAAGAAACGTATTTTCCAATAGGGCCACACGTTATATGATCACGGCAATGAAGGAGGCTTTGCATATCTCTGATACTGCAGGTACCTCAAAGGGGGGTATTATGTGGGGTGTGAAAAAACTACCTGTAGCTTTTCCAGAATCAGAGGAATTGAATGACGTGTGTGATGAAGCGTGGGTTAACCCCGATAGAAAACTGCTAATTTCAAAGAAGTTATTGGCATTATACCCTTTCCCACCAGAGGTTAGGGCGCGCTGGGAAACACCCCCTAGGGTGGATAAGGCGCTCACACGCTTATCAAAACAAGTGGCGTTACCGTCTCCTGATACGGCCGCCCTCAAGGATCCAGCTGATAGGAGGCTGGAAACTACCCTGAAGAGTATATACACACATACTGGTGTTATACTGCGACCAGCAATAGCCTCAGCCTGGATGTGCAGTGCTGGGGTGGTGTGGTCGGATTCCCTGACTGAAAATATTGATACCCTGGATAGGGACAGTATTTTATTGACTATAGAGCAATTAAAGGATGCTTTTCTTTATATGCGAGATGCTCAGAGGGATATTTGCACTCTGGCATCGAGAGTAAGTGCGATGTCCATATCTGCCAGAAGAAGTTTATGGACGCGACAGTGGTCAGGTGATGCGGATTCCAAACGGCATATGGAAGTATTGCCGTATAAAGGAGAGGAATTATTTGGGGTCGGTCTATCGGATCTGGTGGCCACGGCAACAGCCGGAAAATCCACTTTTTTACCTCAGGTCACCTCCCAACAGAAAAAGACACCGTCTTTTCAGCCGCAGTCCTTTCGTTCCTATAAGAACAAGCGGGCAAAAGGACAGTCATATTTGCCCAGAGGCAAAGGAAGGGGTAAGAGGGTGCAGCAAGCAACTACTTCCCACGAACAGAAGCCCTCCCCGGCTTCTACAAAGCCCTCAGCATGACGCTGGGGCTGTGCAAGCGGACTCAGGGGCGGTGGGGGATCGACTAAAGATTTTCAGCACACAGTGGGCGCGCTCACAGGTGGACCCTTGGATCCTGCAGGTAGTATCTCAGGGTTACAAGTTGGAATTCGAAAAGTCTTCCCCTCGCCGGTTCCTAAAGTCTGCTTTACCAACGTCTCCCTCAGAAAGGGCGACGGTATTGGAAGCCATTCACAAGCGGTATTCTCAGCAGGTGATAGTCAAGGTACCCCTCCTACAACAGGGAAAGGGGTATTATTCCACACTATTTGTGGTACCGAAGCCGGACGGTTCGGTAAGACCTATTCTAAATCTGAAATCCTTGAACCTGTACATACAGAAATTCAAGTTCAAGATGGAGTCACTCAGAGCAGTGATAGCGAATCTGGAAGAAGGGGACTTCATGGTGTCCCTGGACATAAAAGATGCTTATCTGCATGTCCCAATTTACCCTTCACACCAAGGGTATCTCAGGTTCGTGATACAAAACTGTCATTATCAGTTTCAAACGCTGCCGTTTGGTTTGTCCACGGCACCTCGGGTCTTTACCAAGGTAATGGCCGAAATGATGGTTCTTCTACGAAGAAAAGGCGTATTAATTATCCCTTACTTGGACAATCTCCTGATAAGGGCAAGGTCCAGAGAACAGCTGGAAGTCGGAGTAGCACTAACCCAAGTAGTGCTTCAACAACACAGGTGGATTCTGAATCTTCCAAAATCTCAATTGACCCCGACGACACGTCTGCTGTTCCTGGGAATGATTCTGGACACTGTTCAGAAAAAGGTGTTTCTCCCGGAGGAGAAAGCAAGGGAGTTATCCGAACTTGTCAGGAACCTCCTAAAACCAGGAAATGTGTCAGTACATCAATGCACAAGAGTCCTGGGAAAGATGGTGGCTTCTTACGAAGCAATTCCATTCGGCAGATTCCACGCACGAATATTTCAGTGGGATCTGCTGGACAAATGGTCCGGATCGCATCTGCACATGCATCAGCGGATAACACTGTCACCAAGAACAAGGGTGTCTCTTCTGTGGTGGTTGCAGAGTGCCCATCTGTTAGAGGGCCGCAGATTCGGCATACAGGACTGGGTCCTGGTGACTACGGATGCCAGCCTACGAGGCTGGGGAGCAGTCACACAGGGAAGAAACTTCCAGGGCGTGTGGTCGAACCTGGAGACGTCTCTTCACATAAATATACTGGAGCTAAGAGCGATTTACAATGCTCTAAGCCTGGCAAAACCGCTGCTTCAGGGTCAGCCGGTGTTGATCCAGTCGGACAACATCACGGCAGTCGCCCACGTAAACAGACAGGGCGGCACGAGAAGCAGAAGAACAATGACAGAAGCTGCAAGGATTCTTCGCTGGGCGGAAAATCATGTCATAGCACTGTCAGCAGTGTTCATTCCGGGAGTGGACAACTGGGAAGCAGACTTCCTCAGCAGACACGACCTCCACCCGGGAGAGTGGGGACTTCATCCAGAAGTCTTCCACATGATTGTGAACCGTTGGGAAAAACCAAAGGTGGACATGATGGCGTCCCGCCTCAACAAGAAACTGGACAGATATTGCGCCAGGTCAAGAGACCCTCAGGCAATAGCTGTGGACGCTCTGGTAACACCGTGGGTGTACCAGTCCGTGTATGTGTTTCCTCCTCTGCCTCTCATACCAAAGGTACTGAGAATTATACGGCTACGGGGAGTAAGAACAATACTCGTGGCTCCGGATTGGCCGAGAAGGACTTGGTACCCGGAACTTCAAGAGATGCTCACGGAAGAGCCGTGGCCTCTACCGTTAAGAAGGGATCAGCTTCAGCAGGGACCTTGTATGTTCCAAGACTTACCGCGACTGCGTTTGACGGCATGGCGGTTGAACGCCGGATTCTAAAAGAAAAGGGCATTCCAGAGGAAGTTATTCCTACCTTGATTAAAGCCAGGAAGGAAGTGACCGCACAACATTATCACCGCATTTGGAGAAAATATGTTGCGTGGTGTGAGGCCAAGAAGGCCCCAACAGAGGAATGTCAATTGGGTCGATTCCTACATTTCCTGCAGGCAGGATTGTCTATGGGCCTCAAATTGGGGTCTATTAAGGTTCAAATTTCGGCCTTATCAATTTTCTTCCAGAAAGAATTGGCTTCAGTGCCTGAAGTACAAACCTTTGTCAAAGGTGTACTACATATACAGCCCCCGATTGTGCCTCCAGTGGCACCGTGGGATCTCAACGTAGTTTTGGATTTTCTCAAATCCCATTGGTTTGAGCCGCTCAAATCGGTAGATTTGAAGTATCTTACATGGAAAGTAACCATGCTACTGGCCCTGGCTTCAGCCAGGAGAGTATCAGAGTTGGCGGCTTTATCGTACAAAAGCCCATATCTGATTTTCCATTCGGACAGGGCAGAACTGCGGACGCGTCCTCAGTTTCTGCCTAAGGTGGTTTCGGCTTTTCACTTGAACCAGCCTATTGTGGTGCCTGCGGCTACTAGCGACTTGGAGGACTCCAAGTTGCTGGACGTTGTCAGAGCATTGAAAATATATATTTCAAGGACGGCTGGAGTCAGAAAATCTGACTCGCTGTTTATCCTGTATGCACCCAACAAGATGGGTGCTCCTGCGTCTAAGCAGACGATTGCTCGTTGGATCTGTAGCACAATCCAAATTTGCACATTCTGTGGCAGGCCTGCCACAGCCTAAATCTGTAAATGCCCACTCCACAAGGAAGGTGGGCTCATCTTGGGCGGCTGCCCGAGGGGTCTCTGCATTACAACTTTGCCGAGCAGCTACGTGGTCAGGGGAGAACACGTTTGTAAAATTTTACAAATTTGATACTCTGGCTAAGGAGGACCTGGAGTTCTCTCATTCGGTGCTGCAGAGTCATCCGCACTCTCCCGCCCGTTTGGGAGCTTTGGTATAATCCCCATGGTCCTGACGGAGTCCCCAGCATCCACTAGGACGTTAGAGAAAATAAGAATTTACTTACCGATAATTCTATTTCTCATAGTCCGTAGTGGATGCTGGGCGCCCATCCCAAGTGCGGATTGTCTGCAATACTTGTACATAGTTATTGTTACAAAAATCGGGTTATTATTGTTGTGAGCCATCTTTTCAGAGGCTTCTTCGTTGTTATCATACTGTTAACTGGGTTCAAATCACAGTTTGTACGGTGTGATTGGTGTGGCTGGTATGAGTCTTACCCGGGATTCAAGATCCTTCCTTATTGTGTACGCTCGTCCGGGCACAGTACCTAACTGAGGCTTGGAGGAGGGTCATAGGGGGAGGAGCCAGTACACACCATGTGATCCTAAAAGCTTACTTTTTGTGCCCTGTCTCCTGCGGAGCCGCTATTCCCCATGGTCCTGACGGAGTCCCCAGCATCCACTACGGACTATGAGAAATAGAATTATCGGTAAGTAAATTCTTATTTTCGGTGTAATCGGCCAGTGTTTAAGGCTCTTTACAAAGAGGTAGAGAAATAAGAGTATCGTTTTTCAGGTGCACAGGTGCATGTTGTGTTTTAGTGTTTGGTTAAGGAAACCTGCAACTATGTATACTACAAAAAAAAATGTGATTGTTACACAGCAAGACTAATTTAAGAGTAAAATAATTTGGAGACCTCTCCATGAATTCTCTGCTCCTAAATATTTTCCAGGCAAGCTGATTTACAAAAAAAACAAGGCTACATTAATGTTTTTCATCATTTGTTTGAACATCCATTTCAAAGTTCACAATTATTTCAGATGTGTGACAGCACAAAGGCAAAAAAGAAAAGAAAATGAAAGCTATTCATTTAAATAGAATAACATTTTGGTGGACCGTTTTGCCACTAACACACTATTTTTAAGCTATAAAATTGTGTATAACTGTTTGTTTTCTATCCAGCCATCTGCACTTTTTTTTTTAAATTTATTAATGCAAACTGTATTCTATCCTATTAATATACAATTAACTTTTAAAGAGAAAAAAATATTTTTAATTACTTGCAACTGAACCATGTGGTTTTGGAGGAAAAGTCTGATAATTTTACCCAGAGCAGAATCCATATAGAATTTGTTTATTTTTTTTAAAAAATGCAAAAATCAAATGTATTGCTTACTTTTTTTTTTTTTTTTTTAATTTAGTGTGCAAAAAAAATTAAGTAACCAACTTGCTCAATTTTTTTTATTTTTTTTATTTGTATTGCTTTTTAGGTGCTATAAAATTTATTGTAGCGGTGGCAGCATTTTTACTGACCTTTTACGTGATATCTCAAGTGTTGGACATAAAAATGGTTTCTAATTTAGGGACAATTTTGGGTGAGTAATATTTACCCTTCTCTGTTTGTTAAAGGATTATATTTGTATTTTGTGTCTCTAATTAGTTAAAAGCAGTGCTACTCCTGACTCGGGCTACCTATTCTACTATACATCTGACTCCAAACTAGCACAAACGGTGGCAGAATTTACATATGCCCGGTGACCTGGCATCCAACAAGCAAACCCCCCCCCCCCCCCTCCATGTGTATGTCCCCAGCGATAGCCGCGCATCGTTATCGCCGGTGCTAGATTGAGCCTGCATGCAAGCTCAATCTAGCTGGTCGCTCACTTCACCGCTGTGTGAAGTGATCGGTCCCTCGTCCGTCCGTACCCTTGCTCAGCACATCGGGCTGTGCTGAGTGGGGGAAGAGATGTGTGCTGAGCGGTCTGTGGTAAGATCGCTCAGCACACATCTCCCCCGTCAGTACCCCCCTTTAGATTTAAGTAGTAGTTGGAATGCAGTGATAAGGAAGTGAATAAAGCTGTATATAGCTGCTTTTCTCTAACGTCCTAGTGGATGCTGGGGACTCCGAAAGGACCATGGGGAATAGCGGCTCCGCAGGAGACTGGGCACAAAAGTAAAAAGCTTTAGAACTACCTGGTGTGCACTGGCTCCTCCCCCTATGACCCTCCTCCAAGCCTCAGTTAAGATTTTGTGCCCGAACGAGAAGGGTGCAATCTAGGTGGCTCTCCTGAGCTGCTTAGAGTAAAAGTTTAAATAGGTTTTTTTATTTTCAGTGAGACCTGCTGGCAACAGGCTCACTGCATCGAGGGACTAAGGGGAGAAGAAGCGAACTCACCTGCGTGCAGAGTGGATTGGGCTTCTTAGGCTACTGGACATTAGCTCCAGAGGGACGATCACAGGCCCAGCCATGGATGGGTCCCGGAGCCGCGCCGCCGTCCCCCTTACAGAGCCAGAAGACTGAAGAGGTCCGGAAAATCGGCGGCAGAAGACGTCCTGTCTTCACTAAGGTAGCGCACAGCACCGCAGCTGTGCGCCATTGCTCTCAGCACACTTCACACTCCGGTCACTGAGGGTGCAGGGCGCTGGGGGGGGGGCGCCCTGAGACGCAATAAAAACACCTTTTTTGGCAAAAAATACATCACATATAGCTCCTGGGCTATATGGATGTATTTAACCCCTTCCTATTTTTACATAAAAAAGCGGGAGAAAGGCCGCCGAAAAAGGGGCGGAGCCTATCTCCTCAGCACACTGGCGCCATTTTTTCCTCACAGCTCCGTTGGAGGAAGGCTCCCTGACTCTCCCCTGCAGTCCTGCACTACAGAAACAGGGTAAAACAAGAGAGGGGGGGGGCACTAAATTGGCATATAAATATATACAGCAGCTATATTAGGGAAAAACACTTATATAAGGTTATCCCTGTATATATATAGCGCTCTGGTGTGTGCTGGCAAACTCTCCCTCTGTCTCCCCAAAGGGCTAGTGGGGTCCTGTCCTCTATCAGAGCATTCCCTGTGTGTGTGTGCTGTGTGTCGGTACGTTGTGTCGACATGTATGAGGAGGAAAATGGTGTGGAGGCGGAGCAATTGCCTCTGTTAGTGATGTCACCCCCTAGGGAGTCGGCACCTGACTGGATGGTCTTATGGAAAGAATTACGTGATAGTGTCAGCACTTTACAAAAGACTGTTGACGACATGAGACAGCCGGCAAATCAGTTAATACCTGTACAGGCGTCTCAAACACCGTCAGGGGCTCTAAAGCGCCCGTTACCTCAGGTGGTCAACACAGACCCAGACACGGACACTGACTCCAGTGTCGACGGTGAGGAAACAAACGTATTTTCCAGTAGGGCCACACGTTACATGATCACGGCAATGAAGGAGGTTTTGAACATTTCTGATACTACAAGTACCACAAAAAAGGGGTATTATGTGGGGTGTGAAAAAACTACCCGTAGTTTTTCCCGAATCAGATGAATTAAATGAGGTGTGTGATGAAGCGTGGGTTTCCCCCGATAAAAAAACTGCTAATTTCTAAAAAGTTATTGGCATTATACCCTTTCCCGCCAGAGGTTAGGGCGCGTTGGGAAACACCCCCTAGCGTAGATAAGGCGCTCACACGCTTATCAAAACAAGTGGCGTTACCGTCCCCTGATACGGCCGCCCTCAAGGAACCAGCTGATAGGAAGCTGGAAAATATCCTTAAAAGTATATACACACATACTGGTATTATACTGCGACCAGCAATCCCCTCAGCCTGGATGTGCAGTGCTGGGGTGGCTTGGTCGGATTCCCTGACTGAAAATATTGATACCCTGGACAGGGACAATATATTATTGACTATAGAGCATTTAAAGGATGCATTTCTATATATGCGAGATGCACAGAGGGATATTTGCACTCTGGCATCGAGAGTAAGTGCGATGTCCATTTCTGCCAGAAGAGGATTATGGACGCGACAGTGGTCAGGGGATGCGGATTCCAAACGGCATATGGAAGTATTGCCGTATAAAGGGGAGGAGTTATTTGGGGTCGGTCTATCGGACCTGGTGGCCACGGCAACGGCTGGAAAATCCACCTTTTTACCCCAAGTCACCTCGCAGCAGAAAAAGATACCGTCTTTTCAGGCTCAGTCCTTTCGTCCCCATAAGGGCAAGCGGGCAAAAGGCCACTCATATCTGCCCCGGGGCAGAGGAAGGGGAAAAAGACTGCAGCAGACAGCCTCTTCCCACGAACAGAAGCCCTCCCCCGCTTCTGCCAAGTCCTCAGCATGACGCTGGGGCCTTACAAGCGGACTCAGGCACGGTGGGGGCCCGTCTCAAGAATTTCAGCGTGCAGTGGGCTCACTCGCAAGTGGACCCCTGGATCCTGCAGGTAGTATCTCAGGGGTACAAATTGGAATTCGAGACGTCTCCCCCTCGCCGGTTCCTGAAGTCTGCTTTACCAACGTCTCCCCCCGACAGGGAGGCGGTATTGGAAGCCATTCACAAGCTGTATTCCCAGCAGGTGATAATCAAGGTACCCCTCCTACAACAGGGAAAGGGGTATTATTCCACGCTGTTTGTGGTACCGAAGCCGGACGGCTCGGTGAGACCAATTTTAAATCTGAAATCCTTGAACACTTACATAAAAAGGTTCAAGTTCAAGATGGAGTCACTCAGAGCAGTGATAGCGAACCTGGAAGAAGGGGACTATATGGTGTCTCTGGACATCAAGGATGCTTACCTCCATGTCCCAATTTGCCCTTCTCACCAAGGGTACCTCAGGTTTATGGTACAGAACTGTCGCTATCAGTTTCAGACGCTGCCGTTTGGATTGTTCACGGCACCCCGGGTCTTTACCAAGGTAATGGCCGAAATGATGATTCTTCTTCGAAGAAAAGGCGTCTTAATTATCCCTTACTTGGACGATCTCCTGATAAGGGCAAGGTCCAGAGAACAGTTAGAGGTCGGAGTAGCACTATCTCAAGTAGTACTACGACAACACGGATGGATTCTAAATATTCCAAAATCGCAGCTGATTCCGACGACACGTCTGCTGTTCCTAGGGATGATTCTGGACACAGTACAGAAAAAGGTGTTTCTCCCGGAGGAGAAGGCCAAGGAGTTATCCGACCTAGTCAGGAACCTCCTAAGACCAGGCCAAGTGTCAGTACATCAATGCACAAGGGTCCTGGGAAAGATGGTGGCTTCTTACGAAGCGATTCCATTCGGCAGATTCCACGCAAGAACTTTTCAGTGGGATCTGCTGGACAAATGGTCCGGATCGCATCTTCAAATGCATCAGCGGATAACCCTGTCTCCAAGGACAAGGGTGTCTCTCCTGTGGTGGTTACAGAGTGCTCATCTCCTAGAGGGCCGCAGATTCGGCATTCAGGATTGGGTCCTGGTGACCACGGATGCCAGCCTGAGAGGCTGGGGAGCAGTCACACAGGGAAGAAATTTCCAGGGCTTGTGGTCAAGCATGGAAACGTCACTTCACATAAATATCCTGGAACTAAGGGCCATTTACAATGCCCTAAGTCAGGCAAGACCTCTGCTTCAGGGTCAGCCGGTGTTGATCCAGTCGGACAACATCACGGCAGTCGCCCACGTAAACAGACAGGGCGGCACAAGAAGCAGGAGGGCAATGATGGAAGTGGCAAGGATTCTTCGCTGGGCGGAGAATCATGTGATAGCACTGTCAGCAGTGTTCATTCCGGGAGTGGACAACTGGGAAGCAGACTTCCTCAGCAGACACGATCTTCACCCGGGGGAGTGGGGACTTCATCCAGAAGTCTTCCACATGATTGTGAACCGTTGGGAAAAACCAAAGGTGGACATGATGGCGTCCCGCCTCAACAAAAAACTGGACAGATATTGCGCCAGGTCAAGGGACCCTCAGGCAATAGCTGTGGACGCTCTGGTAACACCGTGGGTGTACCAGTCAGTGTATGTGTTCCCTCCTCTTCCTCTCATACCAAAAGTACTGAGAATCATAAGAAGGAGAGGAGTAAAGACTATACTCGTGGCTCCGGATTGGCCAAGAAGGACTTGGTACCCGGAAATTCAAGAGATGCTCACGGAAGACCCGTGGCCTCTACCTCTAAGAAAGGACCTGCTCCAGCAGGGACCATGTCTGTTCCAAGACTTACCGCGGCTGCGTTTGACGGCATGGCGGTTGAACGCCGGATCCTGAAGGAAAAAGGCATTCCGGATGAAGCCATCCCTACCCTGATCAAAGCCAGGAAGGATGTAACCGTACAACATTATCACCGTATTTGGCGTAAATATGTTGCGTGGTGCGAGGCCAGGAAGGCCCCTACAGAGGAATTTCAACTGGGTCGTTTCCTGCATTTCCTGCAAACAGGACTGTCTATGGGCCTCAAATTAGGGTCCATTAAGGTTCAAATTTCGGCCCTGTCAATATTCTTCCAAAAAGAACTAGCTTCTGTTCCCGAAGTTCAGACGTTTGTCAAGGGAGTACTGCATATACAGCCTCCTTTTGTGCCTCCAGTGGCACCTTGGGATCTCAATGTAGTTTTGGGATTCCTAAAATCACATTGGTTTGAACCACTCACCACTGTGGACTTAAAATATCTCACATGGAAAGTGGTAATGCTGTTAGCCCTGGCTTCAGCCAGGCGTGTCTCAGAATTGGCGGCTTTATCCTATAAAAGCCCTTACCTAATTTTTCATACGGACAGGGCAGAATTGAGGACTTGTCCTCAATTTCTCCCTAAGGTGTTTTCAGCTTTTCACTTAAACCAGCCTATTGTGGTGCCTGCGGCTACTAGGGACTTGGAGGATTCCAAGTTGCTGGACGTAGTCAGGGCCCTAAAAATATATGTTTCCAGGACGGCTGGAGTCAGAAAATCTGATTCGCTGTTTATCCTGTATGCACCCAACAAGCTGGGTGCTCCTGCTTCTAAGCAGACGATTGCTCGTTGGATTTGTAGTACAATTCAGCTTGCACATTCTGTGGCAGGCCTGCCACAGCCAAAATCTGTAAAAGCCCATTCCACACGGAAAGTGGGCTCATCTTGGGCGGCTGCCCGAGGGGTCTCGGCTTTACAACTTTGCCGAGCAGCTACTTGGTCAGGGGCAAACACGTTTGCTAAATTCTACAAATTTGATACCCTGGCTGAGGAGGACCTGGAGTTCTCTCATTCGGTGCTGCAGAGTCATCCGCACTCTCCCGCCCGTTTGGGAGCTTTGGTATAATCCCCATGGTCCTTTCGGAGTCCCCAGCATCCACTAGGACGTTAGAGAAAATAAGAATTTACTTACCGATAATTCTATTTCTCATAGTCCGTAGTGGATGCTGGGCGCCCATCCCAAGTGCGGATTGTCTGCATTACTTGTACATAGTTATTGTTACAAAAATCGGGTTATTGTTATTGTGAGCCATCTTTTCGGAGGCTCCTTCTGTTATCATGCTGTTAACTGGGTTCAGATCACAAGTTGTACGGTGTGATTGGTGTGGCTGGTATGAGTCTTACCCGGGATTCAAAATCCTTCCTTATTGTGTACGCTCGTCCGAGCACAGTATCCTAACTGAGGCTTGGAGGAGGGTCATAGGGGGAGGAGCCAGTGCACACCAGGTAGTCCTAAAGCTTTTTACTTTTGTGCCCAGTCTCCTGCGGAGCCACTGTTCCCCATGGTCCTTTCGGAGTCCCCAGCATCCACTACGGACTATGAGAAATAGAATTATCGGTAAGTAAATTCTTATTATTTCCTCCAACAGTGTAAGAGGAATAGATTGGTGAAATAAAGGTACTTCATGGAATTGGATTTGTTTATTGCTCACTGGTGCAAGCTGAGGGTCACAGTTGTCTTTTAATTCAGACCTACTCTATAGCTCTGCACTTCCTCACTAATCTCTTTGTTACAGGTAGGGACTTGTCAAGTATCCTGGTTACAGACAGAATAATAACCCTTTCTGCAGCGGGGTACACTGGTATTCCACAGGGAATAACATTGGGGTGTAGAGTTGGATCTTGATCCGAGGCACCAACAGGCTAAAGCAGGCATTCCCAACCACGGTCCTCAAGGCACACCAACAGTGCAGGTTTTAGTGATATCCAGGCTGCAGCACAAATGGTTAAATCAAAATAACTGAGCTACTAATCAAGTCACCTGTGCTGGAGTCTGGATATCACTAAAACCTGCACTGTTAGTGTGCCTTGAGGACCGTGGTTGGGAATGCCTGGGCTAAAGCTTTGACTGACTGTTACCAGGATGCACTGCACCACCTCCTCTATGGCCCCGCCTCCAGGCACTGGAGCTCAGTTTGTAAGTTTGTGCCTGCAGTGCAGGCCAATAACTGGTGGCGCTGCGCTAGGCAGCCCTAATAAGAGCTTTTTAAGAAGAAAGAAGACTTCAAGGGCCGCAGCACAGGCACGTGTATGTCATGCTGACAGTCTGTACTGCAGTTCCATCACCTCCCCCAGCGGCGCTGCATACTCCCGCGCCCTGGTTGCCGGGTACTTGCAGCGGAGGTGCTCCGGTCATCGGCCACACATCACCGCTGCTGCTCTCCTGGATCGCGTGGCCGCACTACAGGGAGGAGGTAAGAGGGTCCCCCAGGTGGGACCCACTGAAATCGCGATCTGGTCACGGTCCCAGGAGACGGGCCGCTCCGCTGGCGTGGACACTGTGACCATGCAGGGACCCCACTATATCCACCAGGGCAGGGAGCACAGGTCGTATTTACTGAAATCCGTTTATGATAGGCTCCGTAGTACCCGGTGGTGAAGTCCAGCAGAGGGGATAAGGTGCTGACCTGTAGCCCCTCCCCCAGCTCCTGGCGCCATCTACAGCAGTTGTCGTCTCCCCCCTGGAGCAGCATCACTCTCTCTCTCTCTCTCTCTCTCTCTCTCTCTCTCTCTCTCTCTCTCTCTCGCGCTCCCTGTCAGCGTTTGGGTGCCATTTCACAGAGCTGCGCTGATCCTGGCACTGCTGGGCACTGTCTCCTCTGTAAAGCCACCGGTCACATCAGCGCTGTGCATTTACAGGACACTTAAGTATTCTACATATCGTTTAGACAGCTGGTTGGTTAAGAACAAGTGCAAACAGAGGAACAAGTGCACTTCTATATGAATATTTAGTACAAGTATTCTGTGATATACATCCAGTGGTTACTGTGCATTGTTTTATCTGTATACATACATATCTATATGTAGTATTACTAGAGATGAGCGGGTTCGGTTTTACTCGGTTCTCAAAACGGCATCTTATTGGCTCACGGATGTCACGTGTTTTGGATAGCCAATAGAAAAAATCCGGATAAAACCGAACTGGCGTTAATTCTGGCGTTAAATCCGAACCCGCTCATCTCTAAGTATTACTAGTCCACTGCAGTTTTTTTGTTTATATGTCATAATTTCTGCATTGTACCTGTGACTGTGTGTGCCTATAGCTGCTGTGTGGTTTTTATTCTGTGTATCACACATATTGCTTTCACTATATTCTGTACTCTGGGGGGCTAAGTGCGTCTGGGTCTCATATACCATATAGTATTCCACGGGATATACAGTTTTGTATTTTTCACTGTGTGTTTCAGTCACCTCATACCGATTTAAATCCTCTGTTTGTGCTCTGCATTTGCGGTCACATAACACAGGGGGGGTTTGTCAGGTATTTTGTTTGTCTGGCTATATTGTACTGTTACGCCCTAAGGCTACATTCCCAATAATGTCTGCCACACAGGGCGGGAACTCTCCAGACGCTCCTGCATCATGCAGTGCTAGTGCCACGGATTTCCCTGAGTAAAAGATTTCAGCTGAGGGATCAGGTACTGGGTTCTCTGCACCTTCCAGTCAGCCCGTAGCACCTGTAGCAAATCAGGATCCACCTTGGGCCACATTTTCAAATATGCTGACTACGCTTGTAACACGACTTACGCCCCCTGTGGGACTTCCTGTGCCATTGCAGCCAGATATTGTCCCTGTAGTTGATCTGCCATGGGCGGATACTCTGTCAACCCAGTTACAGCAATTAAATCAGCAATAAAACAAAAACCTGTCTCTCTCTCTCTCTGCTGGGACCAAAGGGTCATCTAAGCGGGCCATTTCTTCCTCACAATCAACTAATATTTCGGATGATTCTGGGGATTATACTGATCCGTCAGATACTGATACAGTTGTTTCTGATGAGGAATCTACAACTCAAGTTGATGTGTCTGAACTAGTGGAGGCTTTCAAGCTGATTCTTCAGATTGATGACGATATTGAACCTCCTGCTACGTCTAAGAAACCTGATAAGTTTAAACGTCAGAAGGTTGCTAAAGTAGTTTTACCTAATTCTGACCTCTTAATTGACATACGTCAGGAGTCCTGGGGGTAAATTTTCTAAGTTGGGAGTTCTATTTAAGATGGGATGTTGCCCATAGCAACCAATCAGATTCAAGGTACGGTCATCTAGAAGGTGCTAGATAAATGAGAAGTAGAATCTGATTGGTTGCTATGGGCAACATCCAATCTTAAATAGAACTCCCATCTTAGTAAATTTACCCCCTGGTCATCTCCAGGAAAGAAATTTTCCCTGTCTAAAAGGATGTTGGCTCGCTATCCTATCCCTGCGGAGCTGAGTAACAGGTGGGAAACTCCTCCGCCGGTGGACTCTCATGTCGCCCATCTAGTGGTGACTTCTACTCTGCTTGTCACCACTGTCACTTCACTGAAGGAACCGACGTATAAGCGTGTGGAGGGATGCCTGAAGTCTAAGTACACACTTACTGGTGCTGTACATAGACGCACTATGGCAGCCTTTTAGGCTGCAAAAGCTATTGAAGCATGGGCTCAGGCAAATGAGGATGAGCTACCTCTGAATTTTTCTGACACTGCCAGACAATATCTGTCGTATATTACCACAGCCTCACTATATTCAGGAGGCGACCTCTGATGCAGGTGTAATGGCGGCCAAAGCATCTACTACGTCCATACTGGCTCGCTGGATTTTGTGGTTACGGTCCTGGAAAGTGGACCTGGACTCCAAAAAGACCTTGGAGGTGCTCCCTTTTAAGGGGGACATACTGTTTGGGGAGGATCTGAACAAGATCGTGACTGACTTGGCAACAGCCAAGACTGCATTTCTCCCAAGTACTAATCCTTCTGCTCCGAAGGCTAGCCACTTTTCGTTCCTTTCGACCTCCAGTTAAAGCAAAGGGTCAGGCGAATAGGGAGACAATCTCGTACTTCCAAAACCACCAAGCCCAAGTCTAAGCAATCTTGGGCCGCCCGTCCCCCTGCTTCCAAACAGGACAAGCCTGCAGCATGATGGGGCGGGCCTCCCCCTGGGGGACCCAAGGGTGGGAGGCCGACTTCTGCAGTTCGCCCAGGCTTGGTTAAAGACCACTTCAGACGCCTGGGTGCGGGAAGTCGTCTCTCACGGGTACGTGGTCTCTTTCAAGAGACTCCCCCCTCACCAGTACTGCTCGACTGTCTTCCTTCGGATCTGCTGAAAGCACAGACTTTACACTTGGTTGTACAATCTCTCCTGGATACTGGAGTGATTGTACCGGTACATCTGTCTCAAAGAGGCCGGGGCTACTATTCAACCCTGTTTCTAGTCCCGAAACCAAATGGGTTCTCCCGGCCTATACTCAACCTTAAATCTTTGAACAAATTTGTGAGGAGGGTATCCAAATACTGTATGGAAAGTCTATTGTACTGGCTATGGAGCCCAAGGACTATATGGTATCCCCGGACATACAAGATGCTTACCTGAACATACCTATTGCCATGTCGCATCAGCAGTATCTGTGGTTTGCTCTTGGCAACCTACATTATCAATTCCAGGCTTTGCTTTTCAGACTGACTACAGCTCCTTGGATCTTCACCAAGGTCATGGCAGTCATGACTGCTCTTCGCCGTCGGGGTGTCAGGATCATGCCGTATCTGGATGACTTGCTCATCCTGGTGAACTCCCCAGAGGTACTCCTCAGTCATCTGGAACTGACTGTCCAATTCCTACAAGCCCACGGGTGGTTCATCAAATGGAAGAAGTCCTAGCTGGTCCCTGCTCAAAGCATGGTGCACCTGGGGGCATTGTTGGACACACACAACCAGAGATTGTTCTTGTCTCCAGAGAAGGTCCTGAAACGTCAGGACAGGATCAGATACTTCCTCCATCGCCAGAGAGTGTCAATACACTTGGTGATGCAAGTAATAGGCCTCATGGTGTTGGCGTTTGACATGGTAGAGTGCGCTCAATTTAATTCCCGCCCTCTACAGCGGTTAATCCTTTCCAAGTGGAACGACTTGTGTCACCGGATCAGGTCTCAAATGATCTCCTTTACTCCGGAGGTTCATCTGTCACTGAGCTGGTGGCTACAGGACCAACAGTTGAGCACAGGCCATCCCTTCTGGATCTCCAACTGGGTCCTCCTGACAATGGACGCCAGTCTGCAAGGTTGGGGCGCGGTGTTGGAGCATCCATCTCTCTCTCTCTCTCTCTCCTGTAGACCAGGGAGGAATTTCTCCCGATAAACATTCTGGAATTGTGGGCAGCGTTCAGTGCATTGACACTGGCTCTGCCTCTTGTACAGAACAGGCCTGTTCAAGTACAATCAGACAATGCCACCATGGTGGCATACATAAATCATCAAGGCGGCACTCGAAGCCGCATGGCAATGATGGAAGTGTCAAAAATCCTTCAATGGGTGGAACACCATCTGCCAGCATTATCGGCAGTGTTTATTCTGGGGGTCCTCAACTGGGAAGCGGACTTCATCAGTCGTCAGGACGTGCACGCCGGAGAGTGGAGTCTTGATCCGGAAGTCTTTCAACTCCTAGTGGACAAGTGGGGCCTACCAGATGTAGACCTGATGGCGTCTCGACACAATCACCAAGTTCCGGTCTTCGGATCAAGGATAAGGGATCCTCTAGCAGCATTCGTGAACGCACTGGCAATTCCATGGAACTTTCGTATGTGTTCCCTCCAGTGTTACTCCTGCCCAGGGTAATACGGAAGTTCAAGCAAGAAGAAGGAATACTACTTGTCAGTGCCCCAGCGTGGCCCAGACGGCATTGGTTCTCCAACCTGCAGTGTCTCTCGATAGAGCGTCCTCTTCTACTTCCTCAACGCCCAGACCTCCTCGTTCAGGACCCTTGTGTCTACCCGGACCTGGGAAGGCGGACGGCGTGGTTCTTGAAGCATCACTCTTGAGAGCCAGAGGTTTCTCTGAGGCGGTCATTCAAACTATGTTGAAAGCGGCGTAAACCGGCTTTGGCTTGGATTTAGGATACAGGGTCTGGAATACTTACTTCACCTGGTGTGCCATTAAGAACTATGATGCGTATACTTTCAGCACTTCCAGACTTTTGGCTTTTCTACAACAAGGCCTGGACTTGGGCCATTGTTTAGCCTCCCACAAGGTTCATATTTCTGCCTTGTCGGTATGGTTTGAGAGGAAAATTGCGTCTCTTCCCAACGTTCATACTTTCACTCAGGGTGTTTTACGGATTCAGCCTCCGTATGTCCCTCCTGTGGCTCCATGGGATCTGTCTGTTGTTCTGAATGCCTTTTAAGAGTCTCTGTTTGAACCTCTTGAGTCTGTGGACCTTTAAATGCCTTACGCTTAAGGTCGTTTTTCTGTCTGCTAGGAGGTTCTCAGACTTGTACGCTTTGTCCTTTTGTCCACCCTTTCTGATTTTTCACAGTGACTGGGAAGTTCTTAGAACTCGCCCAGGTTATTTGCCTAAGGTGGTATCATCTTCTCTCCTTAATCAGGAGATTGTGGTTCCGGCCTTCATCTATTCTGGTTTGTCCTCCAAAGAACGTTCTTTTGGATGTGGTACGGGCTCTCTGTATATATGTGGAAAGGACTGCCTCTGTCAGGAGGTCAGATTCCCTTTTTTGTACTTTCTATGGTTTTCACAAACGTGGCTGGCCTGTGAATAAGCAGACCTTGGCCAGATGGATTAGAATGGTGATTGAACAAGCTTATGCACAGGCTTCCAGCTCATGCTGCTATAAAGGCCTGTTCTACTCTGTCGGTTGGACCTTCTTGGGCGGCCTGCCCTGGCACATACGTAGAACAATTGTGCAAGGCGGCTACGTGGTCCTCAGTGAACACGTTCATCAGGTTCTATGCCTTTGATACTTCCGCCTCCCCGGATGCTTCCTTTGGATGCTGGGTTCTTGTGCCCGCTACAGTGCGTCCCCTCCCATGAGGAACTGCTTTAGGACATCCCCGATGTTATTCCCTGTGGAATACCAGTGTACCCTGCTGCAGAAAAGGAGATTTATGGTAAGACTTACCATTGTTAAATCTCTTTCTGCGAGGTACACTGGATTCCACAGGGCGCCCACCCTGACGCACTTAGCTTCTTTGGGTCTGTATGGCCGCTGGTACCTTCTCCTCCTGTCGTGAGAATGTGGGTCTATGTGACTAACATCTACCATCTCTCTTACCTGCTACTGCATTGGACTGGTTAACAAAACTGAGCTCCAGTGCCTGGAGGCGGGGCTATAGAGGAGGCGGTGCAGTGTATCCTGGGAACAGTCAAAGCTTTAGCCTGTTGGTTCCCTTGGATCAAGATCCAACTCTACACCCTGATGTTGTTCCCTGTGGAATCCAGTGTACCTCGCAGAAAGAGATTTAACAATGGTAAGTCTTACATAAATCTCCTTTTCATACCACTTCAATAACCTGGCTTATTGCCAAGTTAACCCAGTTCAGTGAAAGGGTCCCCAAAAAATAACCGTGTGAACGGATGACATGGGTTCCATTAACACCCTATGGAGAGCCGGCTCATCTCCAAGCATCGGCAGAGAAGCACAGGCAAAATAACCTGAGTCCCGCCTATGGGGTGAGCGGGTTTCAAGCCGCTGTGACAGTTTGAAACTCATGTTCAGTGACCTGGACTGGACAGATTTGATAGGGGCATTAAATATCCAGGACCCTTACTTCAGGCTTCAAGCCCCCCTTTTTGCCAGTGGTAAAACAGCAACTGCAAACTGAAGTGAAGGAGAAAAAGTTGTTCTGCTCGTAATACATTTGTGTTTCCTCCTGTTTTGCCATGTAAACAGGATTTGGGTGTTTGTCTTTTTGTGGAGGGAGGGGGAAGTGGCACAGTTTATCTGACTCCATAGATTTTCTTGTATACCATTTTTGCAGTGCTATACACTTATGTTATGCTGTTGGAAATGCAAATTCTTATTTCTTATGTACTTCTTCTAATAGACATTTTTTTGTGTTTGTGCTTTAGCTAGATCATCACTGGACAGTGTGGCACATCCTAGTAAGTAAATCTAGCTAGACTTCTGTTTTTAGAGGTCTAGATACTGTGTTTAGTAAAAAAAAGAAAAAAAAAAAAGATTTGGCACCAGACTACCATCTGGTATCTTCTGTAATCTAATGAGAGGTGCACTCTCACAATGACAACAGAAATCTCATGTGATTACAATAGAAATAGATATCAAATAGTGGTTCTGTCTCCATTCCCCAGTAATTTATGCAAACCATTTGCAGTTTTTTGTTGTTGATGTGGAGGAGGGGTCTGCTTTGCACAACTTGACTTTATGCATCTGTGGAACCTGCATTTTCCAGTCTTTACAAACCAGGTGACCTTGAAGCTTTCTTTATCCACTGTTCTAAAAGAAAGTCTGTCACTGAGATTCCTGTTCTTCCCTTTTACTGATGCTGATGTGAAGACTGACTATATAACAAACATACTGCAGTATCCAATCAGTCCTGAAAATTCTTGGAGTGCGAAAAAGGGGAGAGGGGTGTTCCACTTTTTTTTTTTTTTTTTCTTCCCGTCTCCTTTGGGCTATTCAATTGGCATTTTCCATTTTAAAAATGGTCATATTCGGGCAAAAACACATAGGTCTGTGACTTTTTTGCAAATCATATGTTTTCGCAATAGGGGAAATAAATGCATGCTTACTGTGGATTTGGTTTTGCCTGCCTGAATCAAAGCAAAACACCTTGTAAGTGCCGGCATCTTGGCTAATTACATAGCTCCAGGGAGGTAAATTACCGCAGCTAATTGGATACTGTCCTCTGTGTTGGATGATTGTCTTTGTTCTCAAGCATGTGATCTGGTCATATGGTCTAAGTTGGACTCAAGCATATATTAAAAATGGCACTTAAATGTTTTCTTTGTGTGCAGGGGTTAGCATATAACAGAAATACTGCATTAGATGCAGGATCTAGTCAGTTCTGTACGTTAACAAGCTTCATAAACAATCTTGGAATTCTAGTGCCTGAGCTTGCCTGTTCTACTCAACTTCTTGTCATGGTTTAGTAGAGCATGTGCATTACACACAGCCCTTAGGAAAAATGTACCCAACCCTAACAACACATGGCTTTCTTACATGCTGTAACTGTGCGGTTCTGAAGTAGCTTTAGTTTATGTGCCCACTCTGTGGAATGCTCTCTGTCACACTACAAAACTTTCTTCTAGCCTCCAAATCTCGAAGCCGTAGGTTCTCAAACTGTCCTCAGGACCACACACACACTGCATGTTTTGCAGGTAGCCCAGCAAGTGCACAGGTGTATTAACTGGATTCAGTCTTCAGGTCAACACTCATTAGGTCGACCACTATTGGTTGACGTGCATTATGTTGACATGGTCACTAGGTCGCCATGGCAAAAGTCGACACATGAAAAGGTCGACATGATGTTTAAAAAAAAAAAAATTAATAATAATTTTTTGAACTTTCTTACTTTACAATCCACTTGGACTACGATTGGGAATAGTAACCACCTTGCCCAAAGCATGGCGAGCAAAGTGATGCGGTGCACTAATTGGGGTTCCCAGTCACTTTACGAAGAAAACAACACCCAGAAAAAACAAACAAACTCATGTCGACCTTTTTCCGTGTTGACCTAATGACCATGTTGTCCTAGTTACTGTTGACATTAACTACTCATTGACAGATTTTAAGGTCTACAGGTGGAGCAAACTATTTCACTTGTAATTTTGTGAGGAGACCTGCAGCACAGGGCTGCCATTTTGTTGGAAAGATGGCAGCTTCCGAAAGAAATAGGTCGAAGCCACCCATCCATGTGCTTCTGTCGGAAATAAGGCTAAATCCGACAGGTTTTGGCCTCCTTTCCGACAAACTCAATCCGACTTGAAAACAAGTCGGATTGAGGTGAGGAGACGAGCGGTGCTGCGTGCAGCTGGGGGAGCTGGCTGCCGGGGGACATGTCTGCGGTGGGCAGGGGGGTGCTGCTGGGAGAGAGGTGTCTGGCCCTCCCCCGGACGGCCAGGCACCTCTCTCCCTGCAGCACCCCCCCCCCGCAGCCAGCTCTCCCCGCCAGCCGTCTATCTCGGCTCCCCCAGCCGCCCGCAGGCACCTCTCTCCCTGCAGCGCCTCCCCAGACATGTGCCCCGCAGCCAGCTCCGGCCACCGATCTCTGCTCCCCCAACTGCATGTCGGTATGGATCCGACTTTTATTGAATATACCCCTAAGTGTGCAAGCGATTTTGGCTAACTCATTTAAGCAAGGGGATGCTTTTTCTTTTCTAGCGACCTATTCAAAATTGACTTGCCTGTAGAGTCTATTTTTAGCAGCAATAGCTATGCGTGTCCCCGCCAGGTCGCTATCGCTGGCTGTATACACACAGAGCGATATGCACTAATTTTCTGAGAGATTTTGACTATATAGTCAAAATCGCTCAGCTATATCACTCCGTGTGTATGGACCTTAGCCCTCCCAGGGCTATTTAAGTTTTTTGTTTTTTTTGCCCAGTAAATTAACACTTATCGGGCGTTGATAAAGAGAATCCAGGATAAGTTTTCAGACCTATGTGTTGACACACTCGAAAATAGGTCATTTATCTGGGATTGAACCCCGAGGGATCAATTAGTCCTATTGCTGCCTCTAGAACAGGAGTGGGCAATTATTTCAGCTGGGGGTCCGCTTAACACTTCCAGCGAATATTCGAGGGCCACACACAAAATACTCAAAAAGAGATCCCTTTTTACACATTACGGCAGACAGCGTGCCCTTTTTACACATTACGGCAGACAGCGTCCCCCTTTTTACACATTACAGCAGACAGAGCCCCCGTTTTTACACATTACGGCAGACAGCGCCCCCGTTTTTACACATTACGGCAGACAGCGCCCCCGTTTTTACACATTACGGCAGACAGCGCCCCCGTTTTTACACATTACGGCAGACAGCGCCCCCGTTTTTACACATTACGGCAGACAGCGCCCCCGTTTTTACACATTACGGCAGACAGCGTCCCCATTTCTCTTACGTCCTAGAGAATGCTGGGGACTTCGTAAGGACCATGGGGTATAGACGGGCTCCGCAGGAGATAGGGCACCTAAAAAGAACTTTGACTATGGGTGTGCACTGGCTCCTCCCTCTATGCCCCTCCTCCAGACCTCAGTTAGATCTTGTGCCCAGAGGAGAATGGGTGCACTGCAGAGAGCTCACCAGAGTTTTCTGTTGAAGAAGAATTTTGTTAGGTTTTTTATTTTCAGGGAGTCCTGTTGGCAACAGGCTCCCTGCATCGTGGGACCGAGGAGAGAGAAGCAGAGCTGGCTTGTCAAGTTGGGCACTGCTTCTAAGGCTACTGGACACCATTAGCTCCAGAGGGAGTCGGAACACAGGTCTCACCTGGGGTTCGTCCTGGAGCCGCGCCGCCGTCGTCCTCACAAATGCCGAAGATAGAAGCCGGATGAGAAGGCAGAAGACATCTTAGGCAGCAGAAGACATCAGATCTTCATGAGGTAAGGCGCTGCGCGCCATTGCTCCCAGTCTCACACACACAGAGCAGCACTGAAGGGTGGGGGGGGGGGGGGGGCCTGGGCAGCAATAAACCTCACATTTGGGCACATGCAGATTGATTAGGTTGCGGAGGCAGTAAATCTATGATCCCCCGCCATTTTAATTGAAAAATCACTGGGACCGAAGCCCGCCGTCGGGTGGGCGGGGCTTGATCCTCAGCACTAACCAGCGCCATTTTCTCCACAGAAGCTGCATGAGGAAAACGCTGGCTCCCTGGTCTCTCCCCTGCTGAACTTCACAGGCTGGAAAAAAGAGGAGGGGGGCACATTAGCGACGCAGTGAGTGGGAATTGGTACATTATATATAGAAAAGCGCTATCTGGTCATATTTTTTCCAGTGTTTTTAAGCGCTGGTGTGTGCTGGCATACTCTCTCTCTGCCTCTCCTTAGGGCCTGGTTGGGGTTTTGTCCCCTTATAGGTTAATCCCTGTGTGTGTGGGGTGTCGGTACGTGCGTGTCGACATGTCTGAGGCGGAAGGCTTCTCCAAGGAGGAGGTGGAGCAAATGAGTGGTGTGTCCCCGTCGGTTGTGCCGACTCCAGATTCGATGGACATGTGGCATATGTTGAATGCAAGTGTGGCATCTTTACATAAAAGGCTTGATAAGGCTGAATTAGGGGGAACATCAGGGGGTCAATCCTCGGATTGGACCGACTCACAGGCCCCGTCCGGGTCTCAAAAGCGTCCCTTAACACAAGACACTACTACCGACACGGATTCTGATTCCAGTGTCGACTATGACGAAGTAAAATTGCACCCTAGGGTGACTAAAACCATTCAGTGTATGATTGTGGCAATAAGGGATGTGTTGCATATTGAGGATGAACCCTCGGCCCCCGACACAAGGGTACACATGTTTAAGGAAAAGAAACAGATTATTAACTTTCCCACATCTCATGAATTAAATGAATTCTTTGGAATAGCTTGAGAGACTCCGGAAAAGAGACCGCAGATCCCCAAAAGAATTTATATGGCATACCCCTTCCCTAAGCAGGACAGGGAGATTTGGGAATCACCCCCCACTGTGGACAAGGCCCTGACGCGCCTGTCCAAGAAAGTGGCGCTACCGTCTCCTGACACAGCGGCCCTTAAGGACCCTGCCGATCGAAGGCAAGAAACTACCTTAAAGTGTATTTATTCTCATACAGGTGCTGTGCTAAGGCCGACAATTGCGTCGGCATGGGTGTGTAGCGCAATTGCAGCTTGGACAGATGAGCTGACAGATCAATTTGATAATATGAATAAGGATACTATATTCTTAACTATAGCCCATATAAAAGACGCAGTCTTATTTATGAGGGATGCTCAAAGGGACATTGGATTGCTAGCTTCTAGGGCCAATGCCATGTCTATCTCAGCGAGAAGATCCTTATGGACTCGCCAATGGACGGGTGATGCGGATTCCAAAAAACATATGGAAGTACTACCCTATAAGGGTGATGTATTGTTTGGGGATGGGCTGACGGACCTGGTTTCCACAGCTACAGCAGGTAAATCAAATTATTTACCATATATTCCCCAACAGCAAAAGAAAGTAACACCCTATCAGATGCAGTCCTTTCGGTCGCACAAGTCCAGAAGAGGTCGGGGATCCTCTTTCCTCGCCAGAGGTAAGGGCAGAGGCAAAAGAGCACCTGCTTCGGCAGGTGCCCAGGAACAAAAGTCCTCCCGGCTGCTCCAAAACCCACAGCATGACGCTGGGGCTCCCCTGAGGGAGTCCGCACCGGTGGGGGCACGTCTTCGACTTTTCAGTCAGGCCTGGGTCAGTTCAGACCTGAATCCCTGGGTGTTGGACATAGTTTCCCAGGGTTACAAATTGGAATTCGACGAGGTGCCCCCGCGCCGATTTTTCAAATCGGCCCTACCAGCTTCCACATCGGAAGGGATATAGTGTTAGCTGCAATTCGGACGCTGTGTATACAGCAAGTGATAATCAAGGTTCCCCTGCACCAGCAGGGAAGAGGTTACTACTCAACCCTATTTGTGGTCCCGAAACCGGACGGTTCGGTCAGACCTATTTTGAATCTGAAATCCCTAAACCTGTACATAAAAAGATTCAAATTCAAAATGGAATCTCTCAGAGCGATAATAGCCAACATGGAGGAAGGGGAGTTTATGGTGTCTCTGGACATAAAGGATGCGTACCTTCATGTCCCCATATATGCCCCCCAACAGGAATACCTGAGATTCGCTGTACAGGATTGTCATTACCAATTTCAGACGTTGCCGTTTGGACTCTCCACGGCCCCGAGGATTTTCACCAAGATAATGGCGGAAATGATGGTGGTACTGCGCAAGCATGGAGTCACAATTATCCCATACTTGGACGATCTCCTGATAAAAGCGAGATCAAGGGAGAAATTGCTGAGCAGTGTGGCGCTCTCTCTGAGAGTGCTCCAGCAGCATGGTTGGATTCTAAATCTACCGAAGTCACAGTTGATTCCGACAACTCGACTACCGTTCCTAGGTATGATACTGGATACGAAACAAATAAAGGTCTTCCTCCCAATAGAGAAAGCCCAGGACATCCAGAACATGGTCAGAGACCTGTGAAACCGAAAAGGGTGTCAGTTCGCCAATGCACTCGAGTTCTGGGAAAAATGGTGGCGGCCTACGAGGCCATTCCCTTCGGAAGGTTCCATGCAAGGACTTTTCAATGGGACCTTCTGGACAAGTGGTCCGGGTCCCATCTGCACTTACATCGGAAAATTAACACTGTCCTCAGGGGCCAGAGTGTCCCCCTGTGGTGGTTGCAAAGTGCTCACCTCCTGGAGGGTCGCAGGTTCGGAATTCAGGATTGGATCCTGGTTACCACGGACGTGAGCCTCCGAGGATGGGGAGCGGTCACACAGGGAAAAAATTTTCAGGGTCTTTGGTCAGACCAGGAGTCCTGTCTACACATCAATGTGTTGGAACTCAGGGCCATTTACAACGGCCTTCGACAAGCGGAGAGTCTTCTTCGAAACCTACAGGTTCTGATTCAATCAGACAATGTCACAGCAGTGGCTCATGTGAACCGCCAAGGCGGGACAAGAAGCAGAGTCGCGATGGCGGAAGCCACAAGGATCCTTTGCTGGGCGGAAAATCATGTAAGCGCTCTGTCGGCTGTCTTCATTCTGGGAGTAGACAACTGGGAAGCAGACTTCCTCAGCAGACACGATCTCCATCCAGGAGAAGTGGGGACTTCATCAAGAAGTCTTTGCAGACGTAACGCGTCTTTGGGGAACTCTTCAAATAGACATGATGGCGTCACGCCTCAACAAAAAGCTTTGGAGGTATTGTGCCAGGTCTCGGGACCCTCAGGCAGTAGCAGTAGACGCTCTGGTAACACCGTGGGTGTTCAAATTGGTCTACGTGTTTCCTCCTCTTCCTCTCATCACAAAAGTGTTGAGGATTATAAGACGAAGAAGAGTACAGACAATACTCGTCCCAGACTGGCCTCGAATGGCCTGGTACTCGGATCTACAAGAGATGCTCACAGGAGATCCCTGGCCTCTTCCTCTCAGGGAAGACCTGTTGCAACAGGGGCCCTGTGTATTTCAAGACTTACCGCGGTTACGTTTGACGGCATGGCGGTTGAACGCCGAATCCTAGCGAAAAAGGGGATTCCGGAAGAGGTCATCCCTACTTTAATAAAGGCTAGGAAGGAGGTGACGGTAAAACATTATAACCGTATCTGTCAAAAGTATGTGTCTTGGTGTGAGTCCAAGAATGCGCCTATGGAAGACTTTCATCTTGGTCGTTTTCTCCACTTCCTACAGACAGGAGTGGATATGGGCCTGAAATTAGGCTCTGTTAAGGTACAGATTTCGGCCCTCTCGATTTTCTTTCAGAAGGAATTGGCTTCTCTTCCAGAAGTCCAGACGTTTGTAAAGGGAGTGCTGCACATCCAGCCTCCTTTTGTGCCTCCAGTGGCACCGTGCGACTTGAACGTGGTGTTGCAGTTCTTAAAATCACACTGGTTTGAACCGCTTACCAAGGTTGAGTTGAAATTTCTTACCTGGAAGGTGGTCATGCTGTTGGCTTTGGCATCAGCAAGGCGAGTGTCTGAATTGGCGGCTTTGTCACACAAAAGCCCCTACTTGATTTTTCATGTGGATCGAGCTGAATTGAGGACACGTCCGCAATTTTTGCCTAAAGTGGTTTCTTCATTCCATATGAATCAACCTATTGTGGTGCCTGTGGCTACAAGTGACCTGGAGGATTCCAGATACCTGGATGTAGTCAGGGCCTTAAAGATTTATGTAGCCAGAACGGCTAAAATTAGGAAAACAGAGGCTCTGTTTGTCCTGTATGCTGCTAATAAGATTGGCGCACCTGCTTCGAAGCAGACTATTGCTCGCTGGATCTGTAATACGATTCAGCAGGCTCATTCTACGGCTGGATTGCCGGTACCAAATTCGGTTAAAGCCCATTCCACTAGGAAGGTGGGCTCTTCTTGGACGGCTGCCCGAGGCGTCTCGGCATTACAGCTTTGCCGAGCGGCGACTTGGTCGGGGTCAAACACTTTTGCTAAATTCTACAAGTTTGATACCCTGGCTGATGAGGACCTAGCGTTTGCTCAGTCGGTGCTGCAGAGTCATGCGCACTCTCCCGCCCGATTGGATGCTTTGGTATAAACCCCATGGTCCTTACGGAGTCCCCAGCATCCTCTAGGACGTAAGAGAAATTAAGATTTTAAACCTACCGGTAAATCTATTTCTCCTAGTCCGTAGAGGATGCTGGGCGCCCGTCCCAGTGCGGAAACTCTGCAAGACTTGTATATAGTTGTTGCTTACATAAGGGTTATGTTACAGTTGACATCGGTCTTGGACCGTTACTGTTGTTTGTTCATACTGTTAACTGGTTATGTATGTTCCAGGTTACATGGTATGATTGGTGTGGGCTGGTATGAATCTTGCCCTTGGATTGCTAAATCCTGCCTTGTATTGTCCATCTCCTCTGGGCACAGTTCTCTAACTGAGGTCTGGAGGAGGGGCATAGAGGGAGGAGCCAGTGCACACCCATAGTCAAAGTTCTTTTTAGGTGCCCTATCTCCTGCGGAGCCCGTCTATACCCCATGGTCCTTACGGAGTCCCCAGCATCCTCTACGGACTAGGAGAAATAGATTTACCGGTAGGTTTAAAATCTTATTTTTTTATACATTACGGCAGACAGCGTCCCCGTTTTTACACATTACGGCACACAGCGCCCTCGTTTTTACACATTACGGCAGACAGTCCCTACCCCCCTTTCCTCCCCCCTCCCCTAAACCTATATTGCAGTTTTTAACTCCCCTCCCTCCCCACCCCTAAACCTATATGGCAGCTTAAGCAGTGATCCAGGGACTGGCTGGACAGGGGGTTTACCAGTTTGTCACAGTGGCAGACGATCCCCGCTGTCCGATAATCTGCGCTGCTGCCGGCGGGAGTCACTGCTGATGTGGCCTCTCCTGCTCCCGCTCGCTGCCCGCCGCTTCCTCTCCTCACTGGCCGCCACTTCTCGGCCGCCGCTCCTGCTCACTGCAGTGCCCGCCCCCCGTGCCGCCCAGCGCATGATAACAGAGGAAATCCCGGTCAGCTGACCCTGTGACGTGACCGTGATTTCCTCAGCGGCGCCGCGTCTGAGAGCAGTGCAATGACAAGCGGCATGTCGGGCCGCTTGTCATTGCACTCTGGTTGGGCACAGCGGGCCAGGCAGGATCGGTCCGCGGGCCGCCTGTTGCCCACCCCTACTCTAGAATCTAGTCAGATCGCTCACTTCACCGCTGGGTGAAGTGTGCGTCCCCCTCCGCCCCCTCCCCCTCATTCAGCACACATCTCACAGTGTCTACCCCCCTTTAGTTTCTTTGGTCAGGCACTTACATGTGATACATGGGAAACTGATAAGAGACCTTGCAATGGTAATGAAGTCATGTGCTACCAGATAAGTTGGCATTTACGTAAGTAACACCCTGTAAAATCCTTTGTAAAATGTGTTCTAAAGATCTTTTCTTTCGGTTTGCAGCTACTAAGGCACCAAGATACCGATGTGGAATTTCCAAGAGTTGTCCAGAGAAGCACTTTGCCTTTAAGATTGCAAGTGGCGCAGCTAATGTGGTTGGGCCCAAGATCTGTGTGGATGATAATGTGTAAGTCATCTTTGTTTTTCCGCATTTTGCATTTTCATTTTCTCTGACGTCCTAGTGGATGCTGGGGACTCCGTAAGGACCATGGGGAATAGACTGCTCCGCAGGAGACTGGGCACATCTAAAGAAAGCTTTAGGACTATCTGGTGTGCACTGGCTCCTCCCCCTATGACCCTCCTCCAAGCCTCAGTTAGATTTCTGTGCCCGGCTGAGCTGGATGCACACTAGGGGCTCTCCTGAGCTCCTAGAAGAAAGTATAGTTTAGGTTTTTTATTTTCAGTGAGACCTGCTGGCAACAGGCTCATTGCAACGAGGGACTAAGGGGAGAAGAAGCGAACCTACCTAAGTGGTGGTAGCTTGGGCTTCTTAGGCTACTGGACACCATTATCTCCAGAGGGATCGAACACAGGACCCGACCTCGTCGTCCGTTCCCGGAGCCGCGCCGCCGTCCCCCTTACAGAGCCAGAAACAAGAAGGTAGTCCGGAAAATCGGCGGCTGAAGACTTCTGTCTTCTCCAAGGTAGCGCACAGCACTGCAGCTGTGCGCCATTGCTCCTCATGCACACCACACACTGCGGTCACTGATGGGTGTGGGGGGGGCGCCCTGAGCAGCAATAATAACACCTTGGCTGGCAAAACTAACACCATATATAGCCCCAGAGGCTATATGGGTGTATATTAACCCCTGCCAGAAACGATAAAATAGCGGGAGAAAGCCCGCCGAAAAAGCGGCGGAGCCATCTCCCTCAGCACACTGGCGCCATTTTCTCTCACAGCTCTGCTGGAGGGATCGCTCCCTGGCTCTCCCCTGCAGTCCTGCACTACAGAAAAGGGTTAAAAAGAGAGGGGGGGGCACAAATTAGGCGCAGTATATATATATATATATTATGCAGCTATAAGGGAAAACACTCTCTATAGGTAATATCCCTGTGATATATAGCGCTCTGGTGTGTGCTGGCATACTCTCCCTCTGTCTCCCCAAAGGGCTTTGTGGGGTCCTGTCCTCTGTCAGAGCATTCCCTGTGTGTGTGCTGTGTGTCGGTACTGCTGTGTCGACATGTATGATGAGGATAATGATGTGGAGGCGGAGCAAATGCCTGTGAATGGGATGTCACCCCCCTGCGGGGTCGACACCGGTGTGGATGGACTTATGGAAGGAATTACGTGACCGTGTCAACTCCTTACATAAAAGGTTTGACGACATAGGACAGCCGGCTACTCAGCTTGTGCCTGTCCAAGCGTCTCACATGTCATCAGGGGCTCTAAAACGCCCGCTACCTCAGATGGCAGACACAGATGTTGACACGGATACCGACTCCAGTGTCGACGACGATGAGACTAGTGTACCTTCCAATAGGGCCACCCGTTACATGATTGAGGCAATGAAAAATGTATTACACATTTCTGATAATACCCCAGATACCACAAAAAAGGGTATTATGTTGGTGACCGAAAACTACCAGTAGTTTTCCTGCATCTGAGGAATTGATATGAGGTGTGTGAGGAAGCGTGGACTTCCCCCGATAAGAAATTGATAATTTCTAAAGCAGCGTACCCTTTTCCGCCAGAGGATAGGTCAGGTTGGGAAATAACCCCTAGGGTAGAAAAAGCGGTTACACGCTTATTAAAAAAGGTGGCACTACCATCACGGATACGGCCGCCCTGAAGGACCTGCTGATGGAAAGCAGAAAACTACCCTTAAAGCTATATACACACACACGGGCATTATATTGAGACCTGCTATTGCCTCGGCATGGATGTGCAGTGCGGCAGCTGCGTGGTCAGATTCCCTGTCGGATAATATTTATACTATAGATAGGGACAATATTTTGCTGAAAATAGAGCATATAAAAGACGCTGTCTTATACATGCGTGATGCACAGAGGGATATTTGCCGACTGGCATCACTAATAAGCGCTATGTAAAACCATTGCCACCAGACGGGGGTTATGGACTCTGCAATGGTCGGGCGATGCCGATTTAAAACGGCACATGGAAGTTTGCCCTAGAAGGGGGTGGAACTGTTTGGGGATGGTCTTTCAGACCTCGTTTCCACAGCTACGGCTGGGAAATCAAAACTTTTGCCACAAGCTACCCCACAGCAAAAGTAAGCACTGTATTATCAGGTACAGTCCCTTCGGCCCCAGAAAAGTAGAGAGCTAGAGGCTCATCTTTTCTACCAAGAGGAAAAGGTTGAGGGAAAAAGCTGCAGCACACAGCTAGTTCCCGGGAGCAGAAGTCCTCCCCTGCGTCCGGTAAGTCCACAGCATGACGCTGGGGCTGCTCAGGCGGACCCGGGTACGGTGTGGGCCCGTCTCAGAAATTTCAGCGCACAGTGGGCTCTCTCACAGGTGGATCCCTGGGTTCTTCAAACAGTATCTCAGGGGTACAGGCTGGAATTCGAGACGTCTCCCCCCCGCCGTTTCCTAAAATCTGCCTTACCGGCAACTCCCTCTACCAGGGAGGCAGTGTTGGTGACAATCCAAAAAACTGTATTCACAGCAAGTGATTATCAAGGTACCCCTCCTTCAACAGGAAAAGGGTTACTTTTCCACAATGTTTGTGGTACCGAAACCGGACGGTTCGGTGAGACCCATCTTAAATATAAAAAATCCTTGAACACATATAACAAAAGATTCAAGTGCAAGATGGAATCGCTCAGGGCGATTATTGCGAACCTGGACGAGGGGGATTACAGGGTCTCTCTGGACATCAAGGATACTTACCTGCATGTCCCCATTTACCCTCCTCACCAGGAGTACCTCAAGGTTGTGGTACAGGACTGTCTCTATCAGTTCCAGACGCTGCCGTTTGGATTATCCGCGGCACCGAGGGTCTTTACCAGGGTAATGACCGAAATGATGATATTCCTTCGCAAGAAGGGAGTTTTAATTATCCCGTACTTGGACGATCTCCTGATAAAGGCGAGGTCCAAGGAACAGTTGGTAAAGGGGGTAGCACTTTCTCGGGAAGTGCTGCAACAGCAGGACTGGATTCTCAATTCCAAAGTCACAGCTGGTCCCGACGACACGTCTTCTGTTCCTGGGAATGATTCTGGAAACAGACCAGAAAAAAGTGTTTCTTCCAATGGAAAAAGCCGAGGAGTTGTCATCTCTAGTCAGAAACCTCCTAAGACCGGGACAGGTGTCGGTACATCAATGCACACGAGTCCTGGGAAAAAATGGTAGCTTCGTACGAAGCAATTCCATTCGGAAAGTTCCACGCAAGGATTTTCCAGTGGGACCTGTTGGACAAATGGTCCGGGTCCCATCTCCAGATACAGCAGCGGATAACCCGGTCGGCAAGAACCAGGGTGTCGCTGCGGTGGTGGCTGCAGAGGGCTCATCTACTAGAGGGCCGCAGATTCGGAATACAGGACTTGGTCCTGGTGACCACGGATGCCAGCCTTCGGGGCTGGGGTGCAGTCACACAGGGAATAAAATTCCAAGGACTATGGTCCAAACAGGAGTTTTCACTTAACATAAATTTTCTGGAGATAAGAGCCATTTACAAGGCCCCTGCTTCACCAGCCGTACGGTTCCAATCAGACAACATCACGGCGCTCGCCCATGTAAACAGGCAGGGCGGCACAAGAAGCAGGAGGGCAATGGCAGAAGCCACAAGGATTCCCCGTTGGGCGGAAAATCATGTGGTAGCACTGGCAGCAGTGTTCATTCCGGGAGTGGACAACTGGGAAGCAGACTTCCGCAGCAGACTCCACCCGGGAGAATAGGGACTTCATCCAGAAGTCTTCCAAATGCTAGTAAACCGTTGGGAAAGACCACAGGTGGACATGATGGCGTCCCGCCTCAATAAAAAAGATATTGCGCCAGGTCAAGGGAACCTTAGGCGATCGCTGTGGACGCTCTAGTGACACCGCGGGTGTACCAGTCGGTTTATGTGTTCCTCCTCTCCCTCTCATACCCAAGGTACTGAGGATAATAAGAAAAAGAGGAGTAAGAACTATACTCATTGTTTCGGATTGGCCAAGAAGTGCTTGGTACCCGGAACTTCAAGAGATGATCTCAGAGGACCCATGGCCTCTGCCACTCAGACATGATCTGCTGCAGCAGGGGCCCTGTCTGTTCAAAGACTTACCGCGGCTGCGTTGACGGCATGGCGGTTGAACACCGGATCCTGAGTGAAAAAGGCATTCCGGAGGTAGTCATTCTTATCCTGATCAAAGCCAGGAAGGATGTCAGCCTGAAGTTCAGACGTTGTAAGGGAGTGCTGCATATTCAGCCCTTTCTTTGTGCCCCAGTGGCACCTTGGGATCTCAATGTGGTTTTGGAGTTCCTGGAATCACATTGGTTTGAGCCACTTAAAACCGTGGATTTGAAATATCTCACATGAAAAGTGGTCATGTGTTGGCTCTGGCTTCGGCCAGGCATGTGTCAGAATTGGCGGCTTGGTCATAAAAAAAGCCCTTACCTGTTTTTCCATAGGGATAGGGCAGAGTTGAGGACTCGTCCTCACTTTCTCCCGAAGGTGGTTTCAGGTTTTCATTTGTACCAACCTATTATTGGTGCCTGCGGCTACTAGGGACCTGGAGGATTCCAAGTTACTGGACGTAGTCAGGGCCCTGAAAAATTATGTTTCCAGGACGGCTGGAGTCAGGAAAACTGACTCGCTGTTTATCCTAGATGCACCCAACAAGCTGGGTGCTCCTGCTTCTAAGCAGACTATAGCGCGCTGGATTTGTAGCACTATTCAGCTTGCGCATTCTGCGGTGGGACTACCGCAGCCTAAATCTCTAGAAGCCCATTCCACAAGGAAGGTGGGCTCATCTTGGGCGGCTGCCCGAGGGTCTCGGCTTTACGACTTGGCCGAGCTGCTACTTGGTCAGGGGCAAACACGTTTGCAAAATTTTATAAATTTGATACCCTGGCTGAGGAGGACCTGGAGTTCTCTCATTCGGTGCTGCAGAGTCATCCGCACTCTCCCGCCCGTTTGGGAGCTTTGGTATAATCCCCATGGTCCTTTCGGAGTCCCCAGCATCCACTAGGACGTCAGAGAAAATAAGATTTTACTCACCGGTAAATCTATTTCTCGTAGTCCGTAGTGGATGCTGGGCGCCCATCCCAAGTGCGGATTGTCTGCAATACTTGTAAATAGTTATTGTTACACAAATCGGGTTGTTATTGCGAACCATCTATTCAGAGGTTCCATTGTTATCATACTGTTAACCGGGGTTCCTATCACGAGTTATATGGTGTGATTGGTGTGGCTGGTATGAGTCTTACCCGGGATTCAAAATCCTTCCTTATTGTGTCAGCTCTTCCGGGCACAGTGTCCTAACTGAGGCTTGGAGGAGGGTCATAGGGGGAGGAGCCAGTGCACACCAGATAGTCCTAAAGCTTTCTTTAGATGTGCCCAGTCTCCTGCGGAGCCGTCTATTCCCCATGGTCCTTACGGAGTCCCCAGCATCCACTACGGACTACGAGAAATAGATTTACCGGTGAGTAAAATCTTATTTTTTCCCCACCTTAGTTTGAATCAATAACAGCACTGTATATTGTATGCGATACTTTAGAAATATGTTATTTAACCAAATATTGAAAAAGAAAAGATGTAATGCTTGTTTTTCTTGCTAATCGCTAACTTGCTAGAAGTTGGCCAGTTAGTATCAGTGTTTGCCAACTCCATTCCTTAGTAACCCCTAGCATTACGTGTTTTATAGATCTTCTCGGTATCATAATAGAAATAATTTGCTCCAGATGTTGGTCTTTATAAATGTATCCGCTAGTAATGAATACACCTGTTCGCCAACTAGGAGATCTGTAAAACATGTACTGTTGGCGTTCCCTGAGGACTAGACTCTGGAAACGCTGTGGTAGGCACTACCCTTTTTGACTGGATTCAGAAATGCTAGATCAGAGGCCTACAGGGAATAAATTACTGTTTGAACTACAGAGTAAATTCATGAGGGCATGTGTTACCCGGGGCTTGGGTGCAGTATACCAGGAACAAACAAGTGGTAACTTCTCTACTAAGTTGTTCGTTTTTTTTTCCAGTTTAATGAGTGGTGTGAAGAACAATGTTGGCCGTGGCATAAACACTGCCTTGGTGAATGGTAGGTGTGGTTTTTTTTTCTAGTTTAATCGTGCTGTAAGACTGTGGGCTAGAGTGTGACTCTCTATACCGTTTCTACATCACTTACGTAAAAGTGGCAATCTTTTTTTCTTTCTTGGCACCATTAGCACTTCTAAGGTCTTCTACTGGCTGGACATCATGTTATTAGGACCACAAAAAAGTCTGTGGCTACTTATGCCTGCACTTAGGAAATGTCACTGGCCAGTTGCTAGTTTATACACTGCTCAAAAAAATAAAGGGAGCACTAAAATAACACAACCTAGATCTGAATGAATGAAATATTCTTATTAAATACTTTGTTCTTTACATAGTTGAATGTGCTGACAACAAAATCACACAAAAATTATCAATGGAAATCAAATTTATTAACCCATGGAGGTCTGGATTTGGAGTCACACTCAAAATGAAAGTGGAAAAACACACTACAGGCTGATCCAACTTTGATGTAATGTCCTTAAAACAAGTCAAAATGATGCTCAGTAGTGTGTGTGGCCTCCACGTGCCTGTATGACCTCCCTACAAAGCCTGGACATGCTCCTGATGAGGTGGCGGATGGTCTCCTGAGGGATCTCCTCCCAGACCTGGACTAAAGCATCCGCCAACTCCTGGACAGTCTGTGGTGCATGGAGCGAGACATGATGTCCCAGATGTGCTCAATTGGATTCAGGTCTGGGGAACGGGCGGGCCAGTCTTGCAGGAACTGCTGACACACTCCAGCCACATGAGGTCTAGCATTGTCTTGCATTAGGAGGAACCCAGGGCCAACCGCACCAGCATATGGTCTCACAAGGGGTCTGAGGATCTCATCTCGGTACCTAATGGCAGTCAGGCTACCTCTGGCGAGCACATGGAGGGCTGTGCGGCCCCCCAAAGAATGCCACCCCACACCATTACTGACCCACTGCCAAACCGGTCATGCTGGAGGATGTTGCAGGCAGCAGAACGTTCTCCTTGGCGTCTCCAGACTCTGTCACGTCTGTCAGAATCCGCTTTATTGGCCAGGTATACTTGCGTATACTAGGAATTTGTCTTCGGTTTGTTATACAACAGCCAAGTAGGTAACAGATAAGCGTGGGAGCGGGGGCGGGTGCGGCGGCGGCAAGTAAAGTCACACAGATAGGTATACCGTAGGGACACAAGTTAGTTACATGTACGTCTAGTCAGTCAATCTTCAGGAGTTCAGCAGGCGGACCGCTTTGGGAAAGAAACTTTTGAGGCTTTTGGTGGACCTGGCGGGGATGGCCCTGTAACACCTGCCTGAAGGAAGCAAGTTAAACATGCTGTGGCCGGGGTGTAGCTGGTCTTTTACTATCCTCATTGCCCGTTTTTTAGCTCTGGTCAGGTACAGGTCCCGGACTGAGGGAAGGTCGGCCCCGATGATCTTCTCTGCGGTACTGACCACCTTTTGGAGCCTGCATCTGTCCCTCGCGCTGGCGGAGCTGTACCATACGAGTATCGAGGAGCACAGTACCGACTCCACAATCGCGGATTAGAAGAGGAGCAGAAGCTTCTGTGGGATGTTGAACTTCCTTAGTTGCCTGAGGAAGAACAACCTCTGCATCGCTTTCCCAACAGTGGTGTCAGCGTTGGACCCCCATTTAAGGTCCCGGGAGATTGTGTTCCCTAGAAACTTGAAGGAGTCCACTGGCGATACCACACTGTCAGCAATAGTTAGCGGAGGTGCACTAGATGACTCCTTCCTGAAGTCCACTATCATCTCGACAGTTTTGAGGGGGTTGAGCTCAAGGTTGTTAAGGATGCACCACTGGGCCAACCGGTCTACTTCCCGTCTATAGGCCGATCCGTCCCCGTCCTTGATGAGGCCGATGATGGTGGTGTCATCGGCGAATTTGATGATCTTTACTTATTGCGCCTCTGAGGTACAGTCATTTGTGTACAGGGAGAAGAGCAGGGGTGAGAGGACACAGCCCTGAGGGGCCCCTGTACTAATGGACCGCGCTTGAGAGGTGAATTCCCCCGCTTTCACCACCTGTGTCCTATCTGTCAGGAAGTCTACTATCCAGGAACAGGTAGCTTCTGGGACCCCTAGGCGAAGTAATTTGGGGTGGAGGATGCTGGGGACGATTGTATTGAAGGCCGAGCTGAAATCGACAAACAGGACCCTCGTGTAGGTGCCTGGAATGTCTAGGTGCTGTAGAATGTAGTGCAGGCCCAGGTTGACTGCATCCTCGACACACTGATTCGATCGATAGGCGAACTGCAGGGGGTCCAGTTGGGGGCCAGTCACAGTTTTCAGGTGATTCAAAACCAGACCTCGAACGTTTTCATGACCACAGACATCAGTGCTATTGGCCTGTGGTCGTTCAGGTTCGTGATAGAGGGTTTCTTGGGGACCGGGATGATAGTAGACCTTTTGAGGCAGGAAGGGACTTTCTGTAGCTCCAGCGATTTGTTGAAGATCTTGGTGAATATGGGGGCGAGCTGACCCGCAGATGGTGACACTCCATCAGGACCCGGAGCTTTCCTGGGTTTGGCCCTTTTGAACAATGCCTCCCCCTCTTCTTGGGTGACTTGCAGTGCCTGGGGTTGGCCGTCTGTGTTCGGGGCATCGTAGAGGTGATTGTTTGGGTTGCAGGGGACTTCTTTTGCGAACCTGCAATAAAAGTGGTTCAGTTCGTCTGCTAGGTCTTGGTGCTTGGTGGTGGACTTCAATGTTTTCCTATAGTTGGTTATAGATTTTCCATACAGATACGGGATCATTGGTGGAGAGATCGTTTGTCAGCTTGTCCGAGAACCGCTTTTTCGCTAGCCTGATTCCTTTAGTCAGAGAGTTCCTAGTATGGTTGTATAGTGCTCTGTCACCGCTGCTATAGGCCTCCTCTTTGGCTCGACGAAGTTGCCTGAGCTGGGCATTGAACCAGGGCTTGTTGTTGTAAATGCGGTAAGTCTTGGTAGGTACACACATGTCCTCACAGTAGCTGATGTAGGATGTGACCGTGTCTGTCAGGTCATTCAGGTCTGTTGGCGAGGCTTCGAAGACCCCCCATTCCGTGCAGTCAAAGCAGGCCTGGAGCTTCATCTTGGCCTCATTGGTCCATTTATTAACAGTCTTGACGACAGGCTTAACCGCTCTCGGCTTTTGTGCAGTGGTTAGATAGGCCGAGTGCAGCACGCGGGATAGACCGGAAGGCAGACTTGAGGGTAGTGTAGCAGTGATCAAGGGTGCGCCCTTCTCTAGTGGGACACGTGACTTGTTGTTTGTACTTAGGTAGCTCCTTGCTCAGGTTAGTTCTGTTGAAGTCGCCCAGTACTATAAGCAGAGAGTCTGGGTGTTTTTGTTCTATGTCGGATATGCATAGGGCCAGGTGGTGCAGGACTTCGTTCGCGCAGGCGAGGGGGGGGGGGGGGGGGGGGATGTACACTCCCACAAGGACAATTGAGGCAAATTCCCAGGGGGGAATAGAAGGGGTTGCAGTTGATACTCAGCATCTCCAGGTGAGGGCTACATGATTTGCCTATGATCGTGACATTGGTGCACCATCCGTCGTTGATGTAGAAGCAGATGCCACCACACTTCGTTTTTCCTGAGAGAACCTTGGAGCAATCGGCCCTGAAGAGACTGAAGCCCGGCAGAGACATCGGGTTGTCCGCAATATGGTCGTCTAGCCACATCTCCGTAAAGCAGAGGACGGACGACCCTGTAATGCCTGACCCTGCGCTGCCCAGAAGGAGGGACAATTCGTCGAACTTGTTTGCCAGTAAGCGCACATTCGAAAGCAGGATCGCGGGAAGTGCAGACCGGTGCCCTCGCCGTTGCCACCTCACTAGGGCGCCTGCGCGACAGCCTCTCCTCTGAGCCCAGGTCCTTCTACTAGGGCCGACATGAGGGCCTCCGTCATTCTCTCTCCGGGGCCAGCGATCCAGTCGCCACCCGGGCTGCGGGGGGGCGCGGCCGCTCGGTCATCCACTTCGGTGTCCACGAAGTCTGCATCCTTGCCACACAGGGCAGCGAGGGCCGCTGATCCGCCCGCCGACGGGCCCGAACGTGTGGTAAGCACCTCGGGAGCACTCGAACTTAGGAGGGCTTCCCTGCTGTATTTGGTCACCGGTGGGGTAGACAAGGGCAGGGGAAAACAAGGGGAAACAGGTATTTTGGCTGAGCTGCGTAGCTCCGAGGCAGCCATCTGCGGCGCCATCTTAGATTGTCACATGTGCTCAGTGAGAACCTGCATTCATCTGTGAAGAGCACAGGGCGCCAGTGGAGAATTTGCCAATCTTGGTGTTCTCTGGCAAATGCCAAACGTCCTGCACGGTGTTGGGCTGTGTGCACAACCCCCACCTGTGGATGTCGGGCCCTCATACCACCCTCATGGAGTCTGTTTCTGATTGTTTGAGTAGACACATGCACATTTGTGGCTTGCTGGAGGTCATTTTGCAGGGCTCTGGCAGTGCTCCTCCTGTTCCTCCTTGCACAAAGGTGGAGGTAGCGGACCTTCTGCTGGGTTGTTGGCCTCCTCCACGTCTCCTGATGTACTGGCCTGTCTCCTGGTAGCGCCTCCATGCTCTGGACACTACGCTGACAGACGCAGCAAACCGTCTTGCCACAGCTCGCATTGATGTGCCATCCTGGATGAGCTGCACTACCTGAGCCACTTGTGTGGATTGTAGACTCCGTCTCATGCTACCACTAGAGTTAAATCACCGCCAGCTTTCAAAAGTGACCAAAACATCAACCAGAAAGCATAGGAGCTGAGAAGTGGTCTGTGGTCACCACCTGCAGAACAACTCCTTTATTGGGGGTGTCTTGTTAATTGCCTATAATTTCTACCTGTTGTCTATTCCATTTGCACAACAGCATGTGAAATTGATTGTCAATCAGTGTTGCTTCCTAAGTGGACAGTTTGATTTCACAGAAGTGTGATTGACTTGGAGTTACATTGTGTTGTTTAAGTGTTCCCTTTATTTTTTTGAGCAGTGTATTTTTGTGCTGGTCCTGCTATAGGCGCAGGATCTTAACTTGTGTACTAGAACACTTCCCTGTTGAAGTGCGGTATTGCCCACTTAGGAACTTTACTGTGGATCACAGTACAATGTTTTTTTATTGCTTCTATGTTATCCCTGAAAATATGGATGACCAATTTAAATTAGTATTATATTTAGTCCCCAACTATTGAAGTATAGAAATGATCATTCCTGTAACCTCTATACCTAGTAACTATATTACTGTAAATCTTTGTGTTTGTCAAAGGCTTAAGAAATATTTATTTATTCTTCTAGGCAAAACTGGAGAACTTATAGAAACAAAGTATTATGATCTGTGGGGAGGAGGTAAGGATGACTGTGGAACTATAGGAATATGAACGAACACTTGATAGAACTAATCAATCAAAGTTTGGATATGAAATTGTCAAACAGTGTACGGGCGATTGCGCATTTGCTAACGACAGTTGCCTGGTTTGATGTGCTGCACATCAAACATAGCGATATCACTAGCCACGTTGTTTATGAAGGACGGTACATGATCGTTCTGTCATTCATGAAACTTGTTTTGATGTGTACACAGAATCTGGGCTTAAGGGCATTCGTTCTGATGTCCGAACGAATGCCTGTCGCTTCATTGTGTACCCAGCTTTAGACACCTAGCTGCCACTACAATTTTTTTATCTTGTTTCCTCCTAGATGTAGCCCCTTTTATAGAATTTCTTCAGAAAATTCAAGATGGTACAATAGTTTTAATGGCAACTTATGATGATGGAGCAACAAAGTAAGTACAGTATATCATTTCAGTGTTTATTTGTTAATTTATTATTTTTGCTAATACCTCTTGACTGATATAAGTCTTTAAATTACTGTTGTATACTCTAATATTACAAAATATTTTCCCCCCTTTTTTATTAAGGCAGTTACTGACTTAATTTTGGCATACTTAATTCTATGTTGGGGGCCATAAACAAAATGTGAAGAAAAGGATAGGGGGGTGATTTTGTTGCCCAGTCTATTTCTGTTCAATAGCAGAACAGTAATAGTCCTGAATGCGCAAGGCACCACAACAGGAGAGTATTCTGGAAAATAAGGGTTGTTTGATGGATCCAATCCAAACATCAACTAAATAGCCCTTTTTATGTCAGAGTCTGATTCAGAAGTGAATACAAATGCCGCCACCACTGCATCTTTGTATGTGCGAAAATATGCAAATGCATGGGCTGTGTAATAGAACTTTTATTAAGTGCTCAATTAATGAACCTGTAGGAACAGAGCTGGTTTAACACATGAAAACATTTGAATGTATGAAATGTAATGGTGTTCAGAAATGCAGTACTTTCTAAAGCAGACTTGTAGGGGGGCACACAAATTTGGAGGGAGAAAGAAAGACCAAATGAATGGCATAAATAAGAAATACTTTTTTTTATTTTTTATTTTCTCCCTCTGAGAAGGATAATGGATCCATTGAACTGTTTTCCAGTAGTTTATTTATTGGGACTTTTAATTTATAGTGGGGGAAAAAAAGTAAGTTAATTGGATAAAAATATTATTTTAGGACCAAGTCTAAACGGCCTAGGTTGTCTGGTGGTTGCCTGTGAACACCACCTGCATTATAAAAAAGGTACACATTACTTGCTTTAGGGGTAATTGTTTATGATCGTCCTGAAGGTAATAGAATAGGATTTTAATTACCTACCGGTAAATCCTTTTCTCGTAGTCCATAAGGGATATTGGGGGAATCTAGTACGATGGGGTATAGACGGGGTCCAAAAGAACCAGTGCACTTTAAATTTCTTCACTGGGAGCACTGGCTCCTCCCCTATATTACACCTTCCACAGGCAGTTATAGGTAAAATAGTGCCTTAAGGAGAAAGGACATACTTGAGAGAAGGAACATAACAACGAGTGGTGAGATTTATACACCAGCACACCACTAACATACAACAACCAGCAACACTGGTAACAAGACAGCAACAGCTGAACAGGTAACCACAGAAGTGATAACCTGCAGAAAGTCAACGCACAGAGGCAGGCGGGCGGCCAATATCCCTTATGGACTACGAGAAAAGGATTTACCGGTAGGTAATTAAAATCCTATTTTCTCTAGTATCCATAAGAGATATTGGGGGAATCTAGTACGATGGGGATGTCCCAAAGCTTCCAGAATGGGCGGGAATGTGCAGAGACGTCTGCATCACCGCCTGCCCAAACTGGGAATCCTCTTTGGCCAGGGTATCAAACCTTTAGAACTTCACAAAGGTGTTCTTCCCCGACCAGGGGTAGCAGCTCTGCATAGTTGCAAGGCTGAGACTCCACGGGCAGCCGCCCAGGAAGACCACACCGATCTTGTTAGAGTGGACCTTCAGAGACTGTGGAACAGGTAAGGCTGCCAACACATAGGTCTGTTGGATAGTAAGGCTAAGCCAACGAGCAATGGACTGCTTTGAAGCAGGGCAACCCTTTTTCTGTTCATCATACAGCACAAACAAAGAATCGTCTTTCTGATCCTCCGAGCTGTTCTCTTGACATAGATCTTCAAGGCTCAACCAGCATCTAATGTCTCCAGTAAAGCAGAAGTGCCAGAACTTGAAGGAATCACAATAGGTTGATTCAACTGGAATGCAGAGACGACCTTCGTCAGGAACTGCTGCCTAGTCCTGAGCTCTGCTCTGTCCTCATAAAAGACCAAGTAAGGGCTTTTACACTATAAGGCCCCCAATTTTGAGACATGCCTAGCAGAAGCCAGGGCCAATAACATCACCGTCTTCCACCTGAGGTACTTGTCTTCTGCCGTCATCGGAAGTTCAAGCCAGGCGGACTGTAGAAATTCCAACACTACATTCAAATCCCAGGGTGCCGTGGGTGGGACAAAAGGAGGTTGAATGTGAAGAAGGTCTGAACTTCTGGCAATACTGTCAATTTCTTCCAGAAGAAAACTGAGAGAGCTGAAATCTGGACATTAATGGTACCCAGACGTAAGCCCTTATTCACACCAGCCTGCAGGAAACATTGGAAACATCCCACGTGGAACTCCGCATGTGGATACGTGCGGTCCTCGCACCAAGAGACATATCTTCTCCAGATATGATTATAGTGTTTTGACGTCACAGGTTTCCTGGCCTGAACCATGGTAGCAATAACCTTTTTGGAAAGGCCCTTGTGAGCTAGGATGTTCTGCTCAACCTCCATGCCATCAAACGAAGCCGCTGTAAGTCCAGGTAGACGAACGGACCTTGTTGAAGATCTCTTCTCAGTGGCAGAGGCCAAGGGTCTTCGACGGACATGTCCAGAGAGATCCACGTACCATGCCCTCCGAGGTCACTCCGGGCAATCAGAATTGCCTGGACTCCTCCTTGATTCCTGATTTGCTTGAGCACCCTTGGAAGAAATGGAATATGAGGAAACCGACCAGCCGGTAAGGCCAAGGCGACCTCAGTGCATCCACTGCCCTCGCCTGAGGGTCCCTGGTTCGCGAGCAATACCAATGAAGCTTCTTGAGTCGAGAAGCCATCATGTGTATTTGTGGGCAGCCCCACCGGTCGATGATCTGCTGAAACACCTGATGGTTGAGCCCCCACTCTCCCGGGTGGAGATTGTGACGACTCAGGAAGTCCGCTTCCCAGTTGTCTACTCTTGGAATGAAGATTGCGGACAGTGCTCTTGCATTTCTTTCTGCCCAGAGGAGTATCTTTGAGACCTCTCGCTTGCAGGTCCTGCTTTTTGTTCCTCCTTGTCAATTGATGTATGCTACTGCCGTGGCGTTGTCCGACTGTACTTGGATCGCGTGATCCCTGAGCAGAGGAGAGGCCTTAATCAGAGCATTGTAGATCAACATTCTGGAACTTCAGGCGATCGGAAGGAGGGCTTCGTGGGCTGACCACCTACCCTGGAACTGAGCCCCCTGGGTGACTGCTCCCCATCCTCTCAGACTCACATCCGTCGTGAGGAGGAGCCAATCCTGAATCCCAAAACTTCGGCCTTCCAGTAGGCTGGAGGACTGCAGCCACCACGGGAGGGAAATCCCTGCCTGAGGTGACAGCCGTATTAACCGGTGATCCGGACCACTTGCTCAGGAGATCCAGTTGAAATGTTCTGGCATGGAACCTTCCATACTGGATCGCCTCGTACGAGGCAACCATCTTCCACAACAATCTTGTACAAAGATCAATGGATATTCGATTAGGCCAGAGAACCATGCGGACCATCTCCTGCAGTGTTCTCGCTTTGTCTTCTGGTAGGAACACTTTCTGGCCACAGTATCCAGCAACATTCCCAGGAACAGGAGCCGCTGAGTTGGCTCCAGGTTGGTTTTCTGTAAATTGAGGATCCACCCATGGTGTGACACAAGTTGGATAGTGCGGTCTATATGGAGCAATGAAAGCTCGCTGGATCTTGCTTCTATCAGGAGATCGTCCAGGTAAGGGACAATATTGACCCCCCAGGACCCGGAGTTGGAACATCATCTCTGCCATCACCTTCGTGAACACCCTCGGCGCTGTGGACAGGCCGAAGGGTAGTGCCTGTAACTGGTAGTGATCGTTCAGCAGGGTAAACCTCGGGTAAGCCTGATGAGGTGGCCAAATCGGGATATGGAGATAGGCGTCACTGATATCCAGGGAGACCATGAACTCCTGTTCTTCCAGTCCCGCAACCACTGCTCGCAAGGAATCCATCTTGAGCCCAAATACCTTTTAGTAAGGGTTCAAGGATTTCAGATTCAAAATGGGTCTTACCGAACCACCCAGGTTGGAGTAATAACCCTTGCCCTGTTGTTGCAGTAGCACTGGAACAATGACTCGGGACTGGACCAAGTTTAGGATGGCCTGTAAGCTGTTAAGCTTGTTTTGAAAAATCGGTGGGGAGGAACACTGTCTAACTCCAGCTTGTAGCCCTGAGAAATGAGGTCCTGTACCCAGGTGTCCTGGCAGGAACTTTCCCAGATGTGGCTGAAGTGATGCAGCCGAGCTCCCACCACGAGATCCCCTCTGGGTGGGCGGGTACCGTCATACTGAGGCCTTAGTGGAAGCTGAACTGGTGCTTTGTTCCTGGGAACCTGCAGCTGCTGGCTTTTTTGCCTTACCTTTGGTGCTTTGTGCAGCGTTTGCGTCGCCTCTGGTTCAAGATCGAAACATAGCGGTCCAAAAGGACTGAGTAGATGGCCTTGGGTAGGAACGCCTAGCCGGCGCAGTCTCGGAGGGAAGAAACGTGGAATTCCCCACAGTTGCTTTAGAAATCCATGAAACCAACTCAACTCCGAATAGCTACTCCCCTGAGAAAGGGAGAGACACCTCACTATGCTTGGAATCTGCGTTTGCTATCCACTGGCGCAGCCATAAAGCTCTGCGCGCCTACACTGCCATGGCAGTAGTACTCACATTAATAGTGCCTATCTCTTTAATAGAGTAGCACAGGACGTGTGCAGTATCCTTAATGTGTTTGATCAGAGTAACCATACTCACCAGAGACATGGCCCTCTTGAACTCTCCCTCCCAGGTGTGAATGACATGTGTCAACCAGCAACCCGCTGTCGCATGTCTTTGTGATATACCAGCTGCCGTGGAATAGACTTCAGTGTAGTCTTCTAGTTTACTATCCCCAGGGTCCTTCAAAGCCGAGGAGCCAGGGACCGGTAACACCACCTCTTTAGACAAGCGTGAGACAGAGACGTCAACAGCCGGGGGTAGGGAAGCCAATCCCGGGCATCGGGATTGAAAAATGGTCAATCCCTGGATACCCGGGATTGGCTTTAGACTGTGTCCGGCCGTCGCCCCGCCCCTCCCCTCCCCACCCGCCCTGCAGACATAAAAAAAAAAAACTACAAACCTGCACAGAGAGGTAGCGGGTGAGGAGGATCCGGCGGGTGAGTGCTGGGGAGCCGGGAGGAGGCGGCGGGTGAATGCAGGGGGAGCCGGGACGAGGCGGCGGGTGAAGTCTGCCGTACTTTCCGGCTCTGCAGCTGCTGACAGCGCAGCGTGACCTCACAGGCACAGGTCACACTGCGCAGGGGGAGACAGGAGGAGGCAGCCGGGCAGCGTCTGAGCGTCCTGAGGACGCTCAACGCTGATCCTTCAATCCCCGGGATTGAATCACGGCCGTTTTTGGGCCTAAATCCTGGGATCCCGCCGATCCCAATCCCGGGATTGGCCTCTCTAGCCGGGGGATCTTCCCAGTTTTCCCTGCCTTCAGGAGATGTTGGGAAAGTGTTAAGAAGCGTCTGGCCACCTGGAATTTTTTTATCAGGATTTTTCCTGGTCAACTTCAAACATATCTGATTCCTTAGAATCCGAGAAAGTGACGCTAACCCTTTTCTGTGAGGAGAAAAACTACTGCTTTACTGCATCGTCTTCTACTGGGAGTTTTAACACATCCCTGATAGCAATTATGAGGGGCTCAAGCCATTGTGCAGGAGATGAATCCTCAATAACAGGGTCCATACCCCCCCCCCCCCCCCTTCTGTCCCTCTTCATCAGTTACTGAGAATAAGCAGGCATCCCACGTGTATGAGGCCCCGAGCCTACGATAGAAGAGTCTGTCCTCTGCCTCTTGCAGCCAGGTTTGCCATACCGCCTGCTGCAGTCGCTTTGTCCTATGATTATTTGCAGACGGCTGAGAGACCATGTCCCCCATCCAGGGAGTTTAACCAGGATGGCTGCTGCACCTTCCCCTCCCCCAGCCTCCTCACAAGCCTGTGAGGACTTGCAACATTGTTCATGAGAAGGAAGGGGGGGGGGGGGGGGGTGGAGGGGAGAGAGAGAGAATCTGCATGTGCACAAATGGTGTTTACCATATTCACAGGAGACAAACTCTCACACACAACACACAGACACTGTAGAAGCAAGCCTGCCCTTGATTGGTATGTGAGTAGGAGACCCAGAGAAAATGACCAGCACACCAAGCCTAGCAGACTCTGGGAGACTGCAGGCTGTAGCTTTATACTGTGACTCAGTGGAACACCGATGTTTTGTCCTTATGAGGATTCTATTTACAAGTATAATAGCTGCTCTACCCCTTTCTAACACCCTTATATGTATCTGGAGTGTTGGAGGAGCTGTGTCTCTGCTGCTGCTGGAAGGCGCCAAGAAGCCGTTGGTCCTGCTCTGAGGTAGCTCCGCCCCCTGCAATGGCGCCAGAGCTATACACTTATTTATACTGGCAAATGTCTCCTTTTGGTGTAAAACATATTATACCTGCTTTCACAACCCCGTGCCAGTGTACACAGCGGGCTATAGCGGGTCTTGTATGCCTCGCCCGCGTTCTGCCGTACCACAAACCGGGGGACTCCCCTAGCAGGGCCCCCGATTTGTTCTCACCACAGATGTCACCTTCAGGCTATCGTTCGGGGGGTGTGGCGTGCTGTGATTGTGACTGCAAAGGCGCAGTGCCCTGCTGTACAACAACCTCTCAGGACGATGGTCTTGCAGCGGGGAAGCGGCTCTGACACCTCGCAAGGCCGTTGCCCGCCCGCCCCCCCCCCTTCACTCCCACGTTGCAGGTATGTTGTTGCCCAAACAGCATACCAAAAATAACAAAGATTTAAAAAGAAACTGAAGAAAACTATGGAGCTGCAGAGCGTGACGCCTCTCCTGAGGGAACTTTTTTCTAATCTGCCTGTGGGAGGGGGCATAGAGGGGAGGAGCCAGCACACCCAGCTGAAGAAATTTAAAGAGCACCGGCTCCTTTGGACCCCGTCTATACCCCATCCCCAATATCTCTTATGGATGCTAGAGAAACATGCAGTGCAGTGTCTACAATATTTGGAATACACTGTATACGTTTTAATAGGACAAGATGTAAATATTGTGTTTAATATCTGAGCTGCCAAATGGAATCTTTCACTCAAATTCATCAAACGCCCCTCAAATCCCCCACCCCCCTAACCACCAAATTCACATTATGCAACTGCACCCTAGTAGAGTTGTCCATGTATGGGCCTTGAGGAAGCTTTTGGTTCATGTAGCATCCTTTCTTTCATCTGTTAATTTGGCACAGTGGATGTTTAGGGGTAATATATCAAAATGGTACCTTATCAATGCACAAACTAATGCAGCCTATCACACTAGTAAGCAGAGTTTACACCAAACTCTAAAATAAACCTTTCAAATGGTACTAGGTAAATACAGATTTGCAGTATTCCCTTGTAATGTTCTGTAGAGCTCATCCAGTCAGTGGTAGTTCAGCAGTACATAATAAAGAGAAATAAATACAATCAATCGCGTGTTAGTGTTTGCAAGTGATGTTAAATTTGTGGGTACAATCCACCACCTTGTTTTGTCAGTTATTGGGGTTGCCCGCCACTCAGAACTGCAGGCTGAAATTCAGGCATGTCAATATTACCCTGCATGCAGCTCTGTCCTGCCACCTGGAGTATTAAGGTTATCGGGGCTGCCGCCCACAATCACACACAAAGTGCACTCACGATTAACCCATTTGTGTATAAGCGTGTAGTATGCTCCGAAACCATTTGTTTAGTCGGTCAAAAAATTACGGATTTATTAAGAGAGTTGTAATGTAGAGATGATAAAAAGTTCAAAACATTTATTACATAAAAACAGGTAAGTGTTTGCTCAATACCTATACCCATACAGGAACAAGGACTTGGAAAAAGATGGCGAATAGGGATCCCCACAGTATCATCAAGTCCGTCCTGCAGCATGTATAGAGTAAACAACTAGCCAAACAGTGGTTGAGTCACTGCCATATCCACTCTACCCTATCCTTTAGTGCTTCTCACTATTCATCAAACAGACTTTCTGTGCAGTTAAATATTAGCATTTCCTTATAATTAGGAAACATAATTAATACAATGTAATTAATGTCTAGGTGACAAATTGCTACAAGTGTTTGTGTGGCTTTATTTTTCTTCAGTTCATTGAATATTCATGAGTAGAAATTGAATTAATTGTGTTTAACAAATTACAGGCTCAATGATGAAGCACGAAAACTTATTTCTGAACTTGGAAGCACAGTCATCAATTCTTTGAGCTTTAGAGACAACTGGGTTTTTTGCGGTGGAAAAGGCATAAAGACGAAAAGTCCATTTGAGCAGGTTAGAATTGTAAATGAATCTTTACTTTTTTCACGAATGTTTATTCACCTGCAGGTTAATTGATTTAAATTTTTACTAGGTGAAAAATATTTTTGAAAAATTAGTGTGCCAATTGGAAGACTGTCAATTTTCAAAGTTGTACAGAAGCCCTATTTCATTTACTCCCATACAAAAAAAAAAAGTAGGACCTATTGGTTATCTAATAGTACTTACCTTGTTGCATATATTTATTTCCTTGTACAACTCCATTAGGTGCACCAGAAATGGGTTCCGCCCCCTCCTTGCACTGCAAAATTATTTTGCCAAAATGCAAGTTGCCCCCCCCCCCCTTTTTTTTATTTTTTAAGCTCCTAATTTTTTGTTTTTCTGTATCAAGCCTAGTACCTTTTTTAAATCATGCATACTGTAGATTGCAGCCTTTCTAACTTGTTCTTTCAGAATTTTATACTTGGAATTCCTATCAGAATTTATATAATAGATTAATAGATCTACTTGCATTTACTTGTATAAGTGATATACTGTATTAGTTTTTTTTTTTTCACTTTATTTATGGTACTGATCTCCTACACTATTGATGTAGAATCGCCAAACAGCCCTTCGCATTCTCTGCACGCCAAATTCTGTGCAACTTGGCTTGCGCTGGGCTTCTTTATAGCTTGAATATGCGTCTTAACCGCAATGTGATACGACAAAAACCGCTTTACAAGACTGCACTGCATGGTGTATTTGTTAGGTGAACACATCTGTATAGCATTTTGTTGATGAAGTGACTATAAATATTGCATACCATGGAAATGAAATGTCTGGTTTTCCACAGAATTCAATACTCCATGATTGTCATTAATTTATTTTTTTGTAGGGAATTTTCCCAGCTATTTTTAATAGCTACTGCTTTGGTATTTACTGCACATAACTTTAGCGCTATCTCTGATAGGCTGTCACTAATACCCCTTTCAGACCGCACAAATAACCCTGTATATTGCCAGGTCGACACGAGTCGCTGTGCGCAGTGAAAGGGTCACTCCAGAAATCCCGGGTCGCCTGACCCGGTAATTCAACCCGAGCATTAAGAAGGGTTATCCTGGGTTATTACCGGGTCAGGTGCAGTGTGAATGGGTTACCGGGTCGATGTGTCCCTGTACCCATTCACAGCAAAGTGCCATGCCGGGAAGCCATTTCTCTTGGTACAATGCCGGGTCGAACTCAGGAAGGACCCCTTTCCAATACCCAGGAAGTACCCGGAATTTGCAATCTGAAAGCAGTATAAGTATCATGTATTGAATGGCATGGACTGATGGTTTCTGTTAAGGGGCATTGACAGGGGTGTGTATTGATGGCTTGTCCTTTTTGAAATGGCCTCTGGCCTCTACACCCTTCAAAACAGGGACGACACAACCCGTTTTATAAAACGGTCACCCACTCCCCGCCCTGAAATGGATGCAGTTCACCCGCCATTGGAGCTGTACCATTGGGTTGCGTACATCTCCGAGTCGGGCACTTCAGTATATTTGGTGATAAACAACTGTTTGGAGTATCCATTTTGACATGGTGCACATACAGTAACTTTTTTTAAAAAATATGTATATTTCCAGAACTACCTATATTCTGTATTTGTAACTTTGTTTCTTCTATCTAGCACATAAAGAACAATAAAGACACAAACAAATATGAGGGTTGGCCAGAGGTGGTGGAAATGGAAGGCTGCATTCCCCAGAAACAGACTGACTGAACAGCTCATACAACATCTCCAAAATAAACTTGAAAACCAAGCATCTTGGAAAAGCCAACAAATGAATATACTGAAAGCTTCCATCCATCGTTGTTGATGTGAGCATGAGTCTACGTGAGATTTATTTATTGCTAACACAAAGAGGTATTTTTGTAAAGATTTCAAATGAAAACAAAAAGAAAATCTTCTGGGATGTGCTTCATATCTGGGCTTTGGTGCATCTCTGGTAACAGCTGCTGGAATGAGAAGCCAATAACTGCACTCTTGTGATGGCATTAATGTTCATTTTCCTTCAAGAAAATAAGCTTTTTCCATTTAGACTTTATTCCACCAAAGATTTTTCAAAAAAGGAATTATTTCTGGCTTTACATGGATGAAGAAAGAAACTCTGAATTGTAGGCTAGAAATACATGTTGCACCATTCTGTTTTTGTTTTATTTTCCCCCTTTTTTTGTAACAGAATTTTAACAAACCTTTTGTATGTGTATTTGTTTTATTATTATAATTATTGTTGTCCAATTTACTAATGGAATTTCTAATGAACAGTGCTTCAGGACTCTACCAGTTTTTCAGTGGACTACAATGAGTGTATGCAGTGCAATGTCACAGCACTGACATTGAAGCTTTGCTTTTGGTCTAATGCAAGAAGCACAACTAAGAATAAGTGTGTACTGTATATCCAGTGTTTGGTGGCTAGTTAATGTCTACACACCATAGCATCACCAAATAGTAATACAGAAATAGAGCTTTAGTAAATGTATACAATGTTTGTTACTGAAAACCATTTTCAAGCCTAAAATGAGTTTAATACTCTGTTTTACAATTAAAAATGTACATTCCATACTGGGCCCCTTTATATTGTTTTCCACCAATTTTCACTACAGCTGGAATTATTTTGTACTGTTAAGACCTAGAACTTACCATTACCATGAAGGTCATTGCCACATAACTTTAAACTTACACCACATCCTTCTGTTTCCAATGTCATGTTAATATACAATGTCTTTATCTTGAAGTGCGATATGCGATGAACTGATAAGATGTGTTGTTAAATAGCAATGTATATATAAGAAAATAAAACCTTTGCCCTAAAAGTATTTTTGGGGTAAGCATACTGCTTGCTGACTCAAGCTTTACTTACATGTAGCATGATGCTGTTATATTGAAAGGGAAATCTAGAAAAAGCAATATTTTTCCTGTCATATCCTCCATAATAGACTCCTTTTTACCAGCTGCTTCGGATTACAAAGATTTAAAAATATCTGCACTATGTTAGAAGCCATTTTAACTCAAATAAACCTATAGTATATTTATTGTATTGGTTTACTTGCTGTTTTTTTACAGTCCTTTTTTGATGCTATGGTTGATACAGTTATAGAACAGTGGGGCAGATGTATTAAGCTCGGAGAAGGCATAAAGAAGTGATAAAGCCGTGATAAGTGCAAGGTGATAACACACCAGCCAGTCTGCTCCTAGCTGTCCTTTTACAAATCCATAATAATGGCTGGTGCGTTATCACCTTGCGCTTTTCACTGGTTTATCACTTCTTTATCCCTTCTCCAGGTTAATACATCTGCCCCAATATTTGAACAATGATCACACCACCCCTGTGGTGCGGCCATTTTAAATCAGACTTGTTCCCTTTTTAAGGCATTGTACTGTTCAGTAGCTGTATGGTATGTAGCAATCCCATATCTCACCTTTTAGTATCTCAAATAGAAAGAAAGGGACAATATAGCCAGATGAAAGGCAAAACAAAAATGTTTAATACAAATACACTCACAATATAAACAAATGTAAAAGCATGTAACCACTAGAGTGGATGGGGCATCATCACAACGTTCCTCAGCCAGTTTAGTTACCCTCCCAGATGTAGTTAAGGAATGGGGGTCCAGAGCTCGGAACTCATATGCCTCCTCCGGGTACTCAGTCGGCCAGGATAGCTACTGAACAGTACAAAGCCTTAAAGGGAACATGTCTTATTTTTTTTTTTTAAATTTACATCTGCAAAGCTACTTTGAATGTAAGGACTTTTTTTATTATGTGTTTGTGCCATTTGTGGAATTATTTGTTTATTGTTTATGCAGTATTTCACTTGTAGTGATTTTGTTAAGTGACAAAGGTGTTAATGATTTAATCCCATTTCTCTGACGTCCTAGTGGATGCTGGGAACTCCGTAAGGACCATGGGGAATAGCGGCTCCGCAGGAGACTGGGCACAAAAGTAAAAGCTTTATGACTAGCTGGTGTGCACTGGCTCCTCCCCCTATGACCCTCCTCCAAGCCTCAGTTAGACTTTTGTGCCCGGCCGAGAAGGGTGCATGCTAGGTAGCTCTCCTGAGCTGCTTAGAGTAAAAGTTTAAATAGGTTTTTTATTTTCAGTGAGACCTGCTGGCAACAGGCTCACTGCATCGTGGGACTAAGGGGAGAAGAAGCGAACTCACCTGCATGCACAGTGGATTGGGCTTCTTGGCTACTGGACATTAGCTCCAGAGGGACGATCACAGGCTCAGCTTGGATGGGTCCCGGAGCCGCGCCGCCGGCCCCCTTACAGAGCCAGAAGAGCGAAGAGGTCCGGAAAAATCGGCGGCAGAAGACGTTCCTGTCTTCAATAAGGTAGCGCACAGCACTGCAGCTGTGCGCCATTGCTCTCAGCACACTTCACACTCCGGTCACTGAGGGTGCAGGGCGCTGGGGGGGAGCGCCCTGAGACGCAATAAAACACGTTTTAAACCTTATATGGCTAAAGAAATGCATCACATATAGCTCCTGGGCTATATGGATGCATTTAACCCCTGCCAGTTTTCCTAAAAAAAGCGGGAGAAAAGGCCGCCGAAAAGGGGGCGGAGCCTATCTCCTCAGCACACAAGCGCCATTTTTCCTCACAGCTCCGCTGGAAGGACGGCTCCCTGACTCTCCCCTGCAGTCCTGCTACAGAATCAGGGTAAAACAAGAGAGGGGGGGCACTAATTGGCAGATAATACAAATACAGCAGCAATAGAAGGGAGAAACACTTATATAAGGTTATCCCTGTATATATATAGCGCTCTGGTGTGTGCTGGCAAACTCTCCCTCTGTCTCCCCAAAGGGCTCGTGGGGTCCTGTCCTCTATCAGAGCATTCCCTGTGTGTGTGCTGTGTGTCGGTACGATTGTGTCGACATGTATGAGGAGGAAAATGATGTGGAGGCGGAGCAATTGCCTGTAATAGTGATGTCACCCCCTAGGGAGTCGACACCTGACTGGATGGTCGTATGGAAGGAATTACGTGACAGTCTCAGCACTTTGCAAAAAACTGTTGACGACATGAGACAGCCGGCAAATCAGTTAGTGCCTGTCCAGGCGTCTCAAACACCGTCAGGGGCTCTAAAGCGCCCGTTACCTCAGATGGTCGACACAGACCCAGACACGGATACTGACTCCAGCGTCGACGGTGACGAGACAAACGTAATGTCCAGTAGGGCCACACGTTACATGATCACGGCAATGAAGGAGGCTTTGAACATTTCTGATACTACAAGTACCACAAAAAGGGGTATTATGTGGGGTGTGAAAAAACTACCCATAGTTTTTCCTGAATCAGATGAATTAAATGAGGTGTGTGACAAAGCGTGGGTTTCCCCCGATAAAAAACTGCTGATTTCTAATAAATTATTGGCATTATACCCTTTCCCGCCAGAGGTTAGGGCGCGTTGGGAAACACCCCCTAGGGTAGATAAGGCGCTCACATGCTTATCAAAACAAGTGGCGTTGCCGTCTCCTGATACGGCCGCCCTCAAGGAACCAGCTGATAGAAAGCTGGAAAATATCCTAAAGGGTATATACACACATACTGGTGTTATACTACGACCAGCAATCGCCTCAGCCTGGATGTGCAGCGCTGGAGTGGCTTGGTCGGATTCCCTGACTGAAAATATTGATACCCTGGATAGGGACAGTATATTATTGACTATAGAGCATTTAAAGGATGCATTACTATATATGCGAGATGCACAGAGGGATATTTGCACCCTGGCATCAAGAGTAAGTGCGCTGTCCATTTCTGCCAGAAGAAGTTTATGGACACGACAGTGGTCAGGTGATGCGGATTCCAAACGGCATATGGAAGTTTTGCCGTATAAAGGGGAGGAGTTATTTGGGGTCGGTCTATCGGACCTGGTGGCCACGGCGACGGCTGGGAAATCCACCTTTTTACCCCAGGTCACCTCTCAGCAGAAAAAGACACCGTCTTTTCAAACTCAGTCCTTTCGTCCCCATAAGGGCAAGCGGGCAAAAGGCCACTCATTTCTGCCCCGGGGCAGAGGAAGGGGAAAAAGACTGCAGCAGGCAGCCTCTTCCCAGGATCAGAAGCCCTCCCCCGCTTCTGCCAAGTCTTCAGCATGACGCTGGGGCTTTACAAGCGGACTCAGGCACGGTGGGGGCGCGTCTCAAAAATTTCAACGCGCAGTGGGCTCACTCGCAAGTGGACCCCTGGATCCTGCAGGTAGTATCACAGGGGTACAAATTGGAATTCGAGACGTCTCCCCCTCGCCGGTTCCTGAAGTCTGCTCTACCAACGTCTCCCTCCGACAGGGAGGCAGTATTGGAAGCTATTCACAAGCTGTATTCCCAGCAGGTGATAATCAAGGTACCCCTCCTACAACAGGGAAAGGGGTATTACTCCACGCTGTTTGTGGTACCGAAGCCGGACGGCTCGGTGAGACCGATTTTAAATCTGAAATCATTGAACACTTACATAAAAAGGTTCAAATTCAAGATGGAGTCACTCAGAGCAGTGATAGCGAACCTGGAAGAAGGGGACTATATGGTGTCTCTGGACATCAAAGATGCTTATCTCCATGTCCCAATCTACCCTTCTCACCAAGGGTACCTCAGGTTTGTGGTACAAAACTGTCATTATCAGTTTCAGACGCTGCCGTTTGGATTGTCCACGGCACCACGGGTCTTTACCAAGGTAATGGCCGAAATGATGATTCTTCTTTGAAGAAAAGGCGTCTTAATTATCCCTTACTTGGACGATCTCCTGATAAGGGCAAGGTCCAGGGAACAGTTAGAGGTCGGAGTAGCACTATCTCAGGTAGTGCTACGTCAGCACGGATGGATTCTAAATATTCCAAAATCGCAGCTGATTCCAACAACACGTCTACTGTTCCTAGGGATGATTCTGGACACAGTCCAGAAAAAGGTGTTTCTCCCGGAGGAGAAGGCCAGGGAGTTATCCGAGCTAGTCAGGAACCTCCTGAAACCAGGACAAGTGTCAGTGCATCAATGCACAAGGGTCCTGGGAAAGATGGTGGCTTCTTACGAAGCGATTCCATTCGGAAGATTCCATGCAAGAACTTTTCAGTGGGATCTGCTGGACAAATGGTCCGGATCGCATCTTCAGATGCATCAGCGGATAACCCTATCTCCAAGGACAAGGGTGTCTCTCCTGTGGTGGTTGCAGAGTGCTCATCTTCTAGAGGGCCGCAGATTCGGCATTCAAGCAAGGCCTCTGCTTCAGGGTCAGTCGGTATTGATCCAATCGGACAACATCACGGCAGTCGCCCACGTAAACAGACAGGGCGGCACAAGAAGCAGGAGGGCAATGGCAGAAGCTGCAAGAATTCTTCGCTGGGCAGAAAATTATGTGACAGCACTGTCAGCGGTGTTCATTCCGGGAGTGGACAACTGGGAAGCAGACTTCCTCAGCAGACACGACCTCCACCCGGGGGAGTGGGGACTTCCACGTGATTGTAAACCGTTGGGAAAAACCAAAGGTGGACATGATGGCGTCTCGTCTCAACAAGAAACTAGACAGATATTGCGCCAGGTCAAGGGACTCTCAGGCGATAGCGGTGGACGCTCTGGTAACACCGTGGGTGTACCAGTCAGTGTATGTGTTCCCTCCTCTGCCTCTCATACCCAAAGTATTGAGAATCATAAGAAGGAGAGGAGTAAGAACTATACTCGTAGCTCCGGATTGGCCAAGGAGGACTTGGTACCCGGAACTTCAAGAGATGCTCACGGAGGACCCGTGGCCTCTACCTCTAAGAAAGGACCTGCTCCAGCAGGGACCTTGTCTGTTCCAAGACTTACCGCGGCTGCGTTTGACGGCATGGAGGTTGAACGCCGGATCCTGAAGGAAAAAGGCATTCCAGATGAAGTCATCCCTACCCTGATCAAGGCCAGGAAGGATGTAACCGCGAAACATTATCACCGCATTTGGCGAAAATATGTTGCGTGGTGTGAGGCCAAGAAGGCCCCTACAGAGGAATTTCAACTGGGTCGTTTCCTGCATTTCCTGCAAACAGGACTATCTATGGGCCTAAAATTAGGGTCCATTAAGGTTCAAATTTCGGCCCTGTCAATATTCTTCCAAAAAGAACTGGCTTCAGTGCCTGAAGTTCAGACGTTTGTCAAAGGGGTACTGCATATACAGCCTCCTTTTGTGCCTCCAGTGGCACCTTGGGATCTCAATGTAGTGTTGAGTCTCCTAAAGTCACATTGGTTTGAACCACTCACCACTGTGAAATTAAAATATCTCACATGGAAAGTGGTCATGCTGTTAGCCCTGGCTTCAGCCAGGCGTGTCTCAGAATTGGCGGCTTTATCATATAAAAGCCCTTACCTAATTTTTCATTCAGACAGGGCAGAACTGAGGACTCGCCCTCAATTTCTCCCTAAGGTGGTTTCAGCGTTTCACATGAACCAGCCTATTGTGGTGCCTGCGGCTACTAGGGACTTGGAGGACTCCAAGTCGCTGGACGTAGTCCGGGCCCTGAAAATATATGTTCCAGGACGGCTGGAGTCAGAAAATCTGACTCGCTGTTTATCCTGTATGCACCCAACAAGCTGGGTGCTCCTGCTTCTAAGCAGACGATTGCTCGTTGGATTTGTAGTACGATTCAGCTTGCACATTCTGTGGCAGGCCTGCCACAGCCAAAATCTGTAAAAGCCCATTCCACAAGGAAGGTGGGCTCATCTTGGGCGGCTGCCCGAGGGGTCTCGGCTTTACAACTTTGCCGAGCAGCTACTTGGTCAGGGGCAAATACGTTTGCTAAATTTTACAAATTCGATACCCTGGCTGAGGAGGACCTGGAGTTCTCTCATTCGGTGCTGCAGAGTCATCCGCACTCTCCCGCCCGTTTGGGAGCTTTGGTATAATCCCCATGGTCCTTACGGAGTTCCCAGCATCCACTAGGACGTCAGAGAAAATAAGAATTTACTTACCGATAATTCTATTTCTCATAGTCCGTAGTGGATGCTGGGCGCCCATCCCAAGTGCGGATTGTCTGCAATACTTGTATATAGTTATTGTTACAAAAATCGGGTTGTTTATTGTTGTGAGCCATCTTTTCAGAGGCTCCTACGTTTATCATACTGTTAACTGGGTTCAGATCACAAGTTGTACGGTGTGATTGGTGTGGCTGGTATGAGTCTTACCCGGGATTCAAGATCCTTCCTTATTATGTACGCTCGTCCGGGCACAGTATCCTAACTGAGGCTTGGAGGAGGGTCATAGGGGGAGGAGCCAGTGCACACCAGCTAGTCATAAAGCTTTTACTTTTGTGCCCAGTCTCCTGCGGAGCCGCTATTCCCCATGGTCCTTACGGAGTTCCCAGCATCCACTACGGACTATGAGAAATAGAATTATCGGTAAGTAAATTCTTATTTTTTGTCAGAATTTATCTGTGGTTGATGCTAATCCTATTATTGCTTGGGACTTTTATAGTACTATTGGTTTTTCTATTTATTTATTAAAAAGGTACAAGTACTCGCCTAAAGTTACAAGTTGATACAAGATTGATGGTAGCTTCCACACTCCGAAGAGTTCAGATTCTTATTTTATTCATTTCTAAAATACTTTCACAGACTTTATTGCTGTTTCTGAAACAAATGATAAAAATTATACATAAAAGGGGAAAAAAAACCATGGGTATTAAACCTTTTACATAGGACTCCTGCATCTCCTCAGCATAATATACAGTCTCCCTTTCGTTCAGTATATAGAGCTAGTACGTTTGCAAGTTTTGATCAGTATCTTTAATGACTCTGTGTGAGGCTAAAGGGGGGTACACACCTAGAGATTTATGCTGAGCGATCTATCACAGACCGCTCAGCATACATCTCTCCCCCCACTCAGCATGATGTGTGCTGAACGAGGGGGGAGGAGCTGCTCACTTCACACAGCGCTGAAGTGAGCGACCTGCTAGATTGAGCCTGCATGCAGGCCCAATCTAGCACCGGCGTTAGCATCGCTATAGCTGGGGGGCATACACACGAGAGATCCGGGCTTAATTTCTAAGCATTCTAGTCAGATTGCTTAGATTTTAAGCATGGATCTCTCCGTGTGTAACCCCCTTAAAAGCAACCAGCTAGTCTGATCAAAAACCAATCCTCTATATATTACACTTGGTGGACTTTCCATTACATCCGTAACCAAATCCTGCATGTTGATGATTAGGGAGGCGATCACGAGACTGCCTGTCAGGATACTGGGAGTCGCAATGCCAAAATCCTGATGCCACAGGCTTTTCTCCCTCTATGGGTGTCCACGACAAAGCAAGTCCACAAGGGTCTTTCTAGTGCTCACCCTGCTGCCAGCATACTGGTGGCCAGAATCCTGCTGTCTGGGTCGTGATGGCCTGGATCCCGGTCATCGGTAAAATGTATATATTCCGGTGATCATCATCTGACCACTGTGCTTTGGATAGATGACTGGATCTGTAGAATTTAGCCCACCATAGATCCGTCAAATTTATGGTGCCCATACACTTGTGAGATATTAGGCGCTATCCTTCGATTTTGACCGCACATGTGAGAGAAATCAAAAGATTGTATGCACATTTAAGGTACCATGAGACGCGATTCGCGGGCACGCTGCTCAAATGTCGCGTCTCATGATAGTATGTGCTGCACATAATAATTCTCGCATCGCAGTGCGATCACATGTTTTTTTAACACATGCAATATATCGCACTGCGATGGGCACCCGTCGGGAGTGGGTCCCACTCGGCGGTGACGTGCCCATCACGTGATTACCATGCGATCTATCGCATGGTAATCACTTTGGCAGTTCAGGTGCGATTTCATCGCACCTGAAATTCCGATGCAATGCGTTGCGGGGCATCGCACAAGTGTATGGGGGGCATTAGATAGAATTCCAAAGGCTTTTGTTGTTAAAGCCCTGATCTGTCTGCATGGACAGCGTTGCGTAACCTATCAATGGGGGGTAATTCAGACCTGATCGTAGCTGCAAATTTGTTAGCAGTTGGGCAAAATCGTGTGCACTGCAGGTGCGGCAAATATAACATGTGCAGAGAGTTAGATTTGGGTTTTTAGACTTTGTTTCTGTGCACGGTAAATACTGGCTGCTTTATTTTTACACTGCAATTTAGATTTCAGTTTGAACACACCCCACCCAAATCTAACACTCTGCATATGTTACATCATGGTTTTGCCAATTGGCTAACAAATTTGCTGCTACGATCATCTCTGAATTACCCCCTATATCTGCAACAGTGACTTTTCTGCATCTTACATATACTGTAGATGAGTAAAACATGATGAGCGCTTAATGAATTGTGAGTAAAACAATATTTTTAGTGTAATAAAAGGTCTGCAGTGATGCCCATGATGATCACTGTTACATCTACAACATGAAGTCTTCTGGTTAGAAAAAATCCTTTTTAAAGGTAATGCAGATCAGTTATTTGTAGGACAGCCCTCTAGTGTAACTAACTTTATTTTTAACAATCCAGAATATAAAGGCATGAAAAAAAATAAAAATCTCTAACCATGATCCTCGCAAGTATGGTGTGAAGAAAAAATGTTTAAACACAGCCTCAAAAAATACATTACTGAAAAGGTATATTATGTTAAATGATTATTCTTGTGCCTGCTGTCCTACTGTTCAATCCATGTACTTCATCAGATTATCTGGGGGTAAGTAAGGAGGATGGTTACGCAAGGACATTTCACTGATTTAAAGGATTAAAAGTCTGGTGACGGTTATTGTGAAGTTGCTTCAACTTATTAGTGATGCTCCTTATAAGCCTATACTCCTGGCAAAAATAGTAACGCATAAATCAATGAGGAACAAAAGGGTAGAACATACTATGTATACAATAACGTAGTGAATTTATTGTCTCAGTATTTTGATGTAGATTGTCTAATACTTGTTATAATGGGATGTGGTTAAGATACGCTGCGGATGGGGGGGGGGGGTACACAGGGTTAGGCTGGGGATGGAAGGGTTAGGCACGCCTCAGGAGCATTAGGGTTAGGGCCAAGCTGGGGGGGGGGGGGGGGAGGGAATCTGGGTTAGCTTAGGTTTTGGGGGACTGTCTATTTTATTTTTAACTGCTGGGATGCCGTGGTTGACGGCTGGCCTCTGGGATATTGTATGTATTCGGTTATTATGTATGCTTAACAATTACATTACAATAAAAAAAAAAAAAAAAGCCAGAATTTCGCAATTCTAAATCCATAACAAAGTTTTGGGGTTTCTTAATAAATCCAGTCTGACTTTGAGCTCCTAAATGGCAATGTGCCTTCTAAGGGTAATCCTCCCACAGGACCCTGTACAGGAAAGAAGACAAACATGGAGGATATAACAAAAAAAATATACACACACACAGTATATCAATATTTCAGTGCCACGATAATAAAAGCACTGAAACGATGTACCCTATGCCGTTATCGCAGTGAGTTTACTGGTGCCATTAGTGCTGAACCACTGGGACTTGTATTGCTACATTTGTGCAGGCACCTGGCCAAACTGCTATGATCTAGGGAGAGCTGGACCTGTGTGTGATTGTCTACAGTATCTATCTGTCTATCCATCTATCTCTATCCTCCTTCGTTCAAATGTCTACTTTTTATTGTCACTCAGGAGAGACAGGCAACCAGTTGTTAGTTTATGTAGATGGGCTTTCCTGCCGATACAGCATCCGCTGCTAGCAGGAGATGGATATCTAATTCTGAAGACTTTGCATCATACCTTAGTACAAACAAAGTAGCGAGGCAGGGAACTGGCCCCTTGTGGAGATGAGCTTTGCCAGGCTCCAGACATGCAGCGCCTCTATCCAAGAAGAAGCATTGTGAGGATGTGATCAAGCGGCAGCGGCATGTACAGCGGCCTGATTCATCTGGAAGGATTTAGGCTATAGAACGTGAAAATCAAAAACTTAGTTTTGTTTAAGCTTGTATATGTCTCAGCTTAGAAACATAGAATTTGACGGCAGATAAGAACCACTTGGCCCATCTAGTCTGCCCCTTTTTTATTTTATCCTTTAGGCAATCTCAACCCTTTTTTATAGAAACAGAATTTGACGGCAGATAAGCTTCTTAGAGGAAGGAGCAAAAAAGGGTACTGAGGATGGATTTCTGGGAAAGTCTCAGGGAGTCTTGATTAAATATTTTATTATTTATATTTTCAAACATATAGTAAGAAAAAAATATCTACTGAAACTGCTGAGGGAAAGGGTATCAAAGTTTTAACAGAAAAACCTGCTATAGAGCAAAAGGTGTTGATTTGTGCAGCTTATTATGAGTCCTTCTGAGGGATATATGTTAATTGTGCACATAAGGAACTAAAGTCCTAACCTCTTTACAGGGCGGAACTAACTAAATGCATGAACACTATATTTACAGATGCTTTTGTAACCAAAGTGTCTCATTACCCATGACGGTGTGTAAGCAGTAAGAATACACATTGGTTAAAGATGTAATACCTGATTGAATCACTAGATGGGGCTGGTGTTCAATGTACAGATGATGTACTGTAAATTAGGAATTTTAGGAACAGCAATATACAGTATGCGTATGATTTTTCAGAGAGAGGATGTAACTTTCTGCATAGATATCTGTAATTAGGATGTGGCACTTGGTAACCTGCTAGACATTTTGTAATACATAAACAAAATAAATAGTCCAAGTGCCTGCTTTAAGGCAATGACTAAATTACCCTTTTGACCAGCGGAGCTGTGAGAGGAAATGGCGCCGTGTGCTGAGGAGATAGGCCCCGCCCCTTTTCCGGCGGGCTCGTCTCCCGCTATTTAGTGAATCCAGGCAGGGGTTAAATATCTCCATATAGCCTCTGGGGGCTATATGTGAGGTATTTTTAGCCTTTATATAGGTTACATTTGCCTCCCAGGGCGCCCCCCCCCCAGCGCCCTGCACCCTCAGTGACTGCGTGTGAAGTGTGCTGAGGAAAATGGCGCACAGCTGCAGTGCTGTGCGCTACCTTTAGAAGACTGCAGGAGTCTTCAGCCGCCGATTCTGGACCTCTTCTGACTTCAGCATCTGCAAGGGGGCCGGCGGCGCGGCTCCGGTGACCATCCAGGCTGTACCTGTGATCGTCCCTCTGGAGCTGATGTCCAGTAGCCAAGAAGCCAATCCATCCTGCACGCAGGTGAGTTCACTTCTTCTCCCCTCAGTCCCTCGTTGCAGTGATCCTGTTGCCAGCAGGACTCACTGTAAAATAAAAAACCTAAGCTAAACTTTTTCTAAGCAGCTCTTTAGGAGAGCCACCTAGATTGCACCCTTCTCGGCCGGGCACAAAAATCTAACTGGAGTCTGGAGGAGGGTCATAGGGGGAGGAGCCAGTGCACACCACCTGATCTGGAAAAGCTTTACTTTTTGTGCCCTGTCTCCTGCGGAGCCGCTATTCCCCATGGTCCTTTCAGGAACCCCAGCATCCACTACGGACTCCGAGAAATAGATTTATCGGTAAGTAAAATCTTATTTTTGATTATGCACACTGCAGCTGCCTTACTGAATAGAGAGGTTGCAATTCTCTATATAAGAAGCAGACAATATTAAACAGTACAGTAGTAGCTGCTGAATTGCATACCAAAAAAAACACAATTAGACGTGCTTACAAATATAAACAAATTATTTAATAAAATTGAAAATATATAAATATGATCATGTTAGTGGAGAAGGAAGAGTAAGGAAGACCAACACATATGTAGAGGCAGACTCGCAGAATAACAGGCCACATACTCACCCCCTATGGATTCCAGTAAAATTATTTATCGAGATAAAACCATAAATCCCATTTTCCTTGTCGCCCACTAGGGGGCAGAGGAGAGGCTACACTGGGATGTCCTAAAGCTGTCCCCTCATGGGGCGTGGATGCTCCTTGACTGCGCTGGGAACATTACGGCCAAAGGTTGCATCATCCGACTCAAAAGTTGGCAGTACGGATGGTGTAATGCATAGGTTCTCAAACTCGGTCCTCAGGACCCCACACGGTGCATGTTTTGCAGGTCTCCTCACAGAATCGCAAGTGAAATAATTAGCTCCACCTGTGGACCTTTTAAAATGTGTCTGTGAGCAATTAATACACCTGTGCACTTTCTGGGTTACCTGCAAAACATGCACTGTGTGGGGTCCTGAGGACCGAGTTTGAGAACCCCTGGTGTAATGGATAGCATTACTGCCTCACAGCGCTGAGGACATAGGTTCGATTCCCACCACGGCCCTAATGGTGTGGAGTTTGTATAGTCTCTCGTACTTGTGTGGGTTTCCGCTCACAAACCAAAAATAGTCTACATGTGATAGGGAATATAGATTGTAAGCTCCACTGGGGCAGGGACTGATGTGAAGGGTGTGAATGCCAAATTGCTTTCTCACAAATATTTAAAATGCACGCTCTAATATAAACTGCAGACGCCAGGCGCATCTTATTACCATATACGATAAAAGTGCGCTGTACATCGCAAATCACTGCATCCCATAAGAGAAAACAATACACCCACACATTATCTGAGTTCCAAAGCTCATTGATGTATATATTTGTTATTAAAAGGATATGGATTCAATATATTACAATGTACAGTATACCTATAGTTACAACTTGTACAGTAAGCAGTTAATACATACAGTTACAGGCCATCGATACAATTACCATATCTTTCAATGCATCCTCTTAATATCTCTCTGTAAAATCATGCTGGGACTCCATCTTACGCTGAGACCAAAACAGGAACTGAGCTCCTGTGTGATCAGCAATGTGTTATCTAGTTTTTGGGGGAGGGTACTTACTCATTCATGATGAGTCACTAGTCTCTTTGTATATGCTAATCAGTTTCAGCCTTGGGGACGTCCAAAGGGGCTGGCCTGAGCTTCCTGTCCACTACCTGTTTGGAATATCTATTCTAATAAAAGTGATTTTAGCTTTTATACATTTTATCATAATGAATCTACACATTAATCTGCTTGCTTTAATACCAAATATGACAGGTGTATCTGGTTTTGTTCAAATAATACACATACATGACATTACTTCATTATATAATTTTAAATCATCATGATGTCTGGCGCTTGATATTATTATAATTATGTACTGCATGAAATAAGTGTCGAATCCATCTCTGGCATGTCCGTGTAAATGCGTGTGTTACCATATATTGCTGTGCTCGCTGGCGTATTTGCAAGTATAGTGACTCATGTGTGTAGTTTGTATGTTCTTTTTATGTCATATTTTTGACTCCGACAAGGGCCAAATGTTCTCTGTAAAGCGCTGCGGAATATGTGCGCGCTATATAAATATCTAGTAATAAAAAGTGTTGAAGGCATAAAACTTGATGAATGGTTGGGCAGAAGACTATGTGGCTGCCTGGCAGAGTTGTTCCACAGAGGCTCCACAGCTAGCTGCCCAAGCGGCACCCACTGAATGAGTGGAATGTGCCGTGACCATTGCAGGAATAGGGAGCCTCATTCCAGATAGACCTGGTGAATAGTTAAATGGAGCCACCTGCTTTGAAGCCGGCCAGCACTGTTTGTGAAAGTCATGGAGGACGAACAGGGAATCACGCCTTTGAACCTCCTGAGTCCTATGCACATAAATGCGAAGAGCCTGGACAACATCCAGGGAAATTGCCTCAGAGGAAACCCTCCGCAGAGTCAGAGACCACTATTTCCTGGTTCAAATGAAACCTACCTTGGGTAGGTACTCTAAGTGTGTGAAGAACAGCCCTGTTTGAATGGAAAATCAAAAAGGGATAAGGCACTAAGGTTCGACACCCTTCAGGCTGTGGAGATGGCCAGCAGGAACGTCTTCCACGTAAGCCATTGGAGATCTACCGTGTCCAGAGGTTCAATGGGGAGAACCTGGAGTAGCTAAGAGAGATCCCACGGAGCAAAAGGGAGCACAAAGGGCTGAACATGCAGCATCCCCTTTAAGAAGGTTTGAATGTCCGGCAAGCTAGCCAGCTGATGCTGGAAGAGAACAGACAGGGCAGAGAGCTGGACGTTCAGTGATGAAAGTCGGAGACACAAATCCAGACCCACCTGAAGAAAGGCTAGTAAGTGGGACAGACAGAAGGCACGTGGGTTGAACCCCCTGGTCGAGCACCAGGCAAATAAAGCTTTCCAAATCTGGTAGTAAATTCTGTCCGAGGAAAGCTTCCGGGCCCTTAGCATTTTCCGAGTGACCCTGCTGGAGAAACCCTTTGCCTTCAGGACCGAGGTCTCAATAGTCACGCCATCAAAGCTACATTTTTCAGATCCGGATGAAGGCAGTGGTGTGTCGGTGGAGAGACTCAAAAATTCTGTGTACCAACCTGGCAGATGATGCCTCGCCTGATAGAAGATCTCTGTCATCGCACCACAATGCGGGTGCCTCCCTGATGGTTTAATACAATGCTGTTGCATTGTCCGACTGCACTTTGACTCGGTGGCCCTGGAAGAGGTGCTGAGCTGCAGATAGAGCTCGGATGGCTCTGAGCTCCAGCACAATGATTGGGAGTTTGCTCTCCTGAGCCGTCCAGCTGTCCTAGAATAACTGGGTATTGCAAATTGCTCCCCACCCTCGCAGGCTGGCATTAGTGGTTATCAGGACCCAATCAGGGATCCAGAATGGGCGACCCTGGGCCAGTTTGGACTTTAGGAGCCACCACACTAGGGAGTGTTGAACCTTTTTAGAGAGATCAATGGTTTGCACCTTGATATGCATGTAGGATCCGTTTCCACTGTTAGAGAACCTGTAGTTGCAGAGGACAGGAGTGAAACTGAGCATACTCCACAATATTGAATGTGGCCACCATGGATCCCAGGATCTTCATACATGCATGGATAGAGACTTGGCAATGCTGTAAAAAGGACCTGAACCTGGATTGTAAGGTCAAAACTTTGTCCTACGGCAAGAAGGCGCTTTGAATGCGAGAATCAAAGAACGTTCCCAAGTGCAGCATTTCCTACGAATGTGTTAGACGATTTCCACTAATTTATTTTCCAGCCATGAGATTGTAAAAGATTGTCTGCAACGCAAATGTGGTCCTGCAAATTGTCTGGAGTGTGGGCCAACAGGGGGAGATTGTCCATATGGGCAATATCCGGACGCATCTGCGATGCAGGTCCGCCTTCAGGACCGGGGGCTGTAGACGATCCAAAATGGTAGTGCCTGAAATTGGAAGTGATCCTCCAGGATGGAAAAGCGTAGGAAGCATTGCTGGTCGGGCCTCATGGGAATGTGAAGGTATGCATCCTGAAGGTCCAGAGATGCCATAAAGTCCCCTGGTTCCAGAGTTAGGATAATGGATTGGAGGGACTCCATGCGAAACCTGGGAATTCGAAGATACTTGTTCAGTTTTTGACCCCTCTGAGCCTGGGGGACAGGGATGTTGACAATGGAGGCCAGAAGATACTGCACTGATTGCTGAAGAGCTGCTGCTTTTATTGCATCCTGAGGAAGTCTGATACAAAAGAACTGTTGTGGAGGGCAGCTCCAGAAATGTCCGTGCGTATCCCAGAGAGATGACACATCTGACCCATGCATCCGTTGAGTCGATCCACCTTGGCGCAAGACAGAAGTCGACCTTCCACCCTGGGGTCCCCCAGGAGGAGGCCCGACCCATCCCATCCCATCACACTGTGGGCTTCTCGGGCTGCTTGGTAGCTGGGTGCCTGGAGCCCCTGGACGGAAGCTGACATTTAGAGGGCACCTGAACCCTCACTCTGCCTTGTGGACAAAAGGAGCAAAAGATAGTCTTGGCTTGTGGTGGTGCAGCTGAAGGCGAAAAGGCTGTCTTGGACTCCACTAGTGTAGAAACTATTTTGCCTACTTCCGTATTTTCTGCATAAGTGATCACCTCAAGCGTCTTTCCTGCATAAGGGATCACCTCAAGAGCCTTTTTGGAGTTGGCATCTGCATGCCAGGAACGCAGCCAAAGGGTCTGACTGGCCACAATCATGGAAGCTGAAACCTTGAATGTTAGGACTCCCGTATCTATGGCGGCTTCGTCCAAAGTAGGTACACGCCAGATGAGTGATGGCTTCCACATGAGAATAAGCTGATTTGAGGAAATTTTCCTATCCATGGAATCCTTGAAGGAAGAGGTTTCCGGGATAGGTAAGACCGAGGACCTAAAAAAGTGCACCACGTGCGCTTCCACTGGAGGGGGAGATTCCCGCTTGGTTTACTGAGGAGGAAGAGGATAAAAGGAAGCCCTCTGCTTGGGTGCCTGCAAACATCTGGTCGGCTGAGACCAGACTACTTTCAGAAAGTCCTCCACTTGAGCTGATGCAGGAAACAGAGTGGATTGCTTCTTCTGATGCTTAAAAAGCGGAGCTTTGCTCCAAGGAGATGGGTCGGTCTCTTCGATCTCCAGTACCATTCTAACTGCCCTGACCAGCGCTTCTACGTCAGTCAAGGACATGGAATCTTCAGGAACCGAATCCAGTACCATTCTCCCCCTCCAGTGGAAGCGCACGTGGTGCACTTTTTTAGGTCCTCGGTCTTACCTATCCCGGAAACCTCTTCCTTGTATGTTGGAGTAGGTATGCACTTTTCTCTAACGTCCTAGTGGATGCTGGGGACTCCGAAAGGACCATGGGAATAGCGGCTCCGCAGGAGACTGGGCACAAAAGTAAAAGCTTTAGGACTACCTGGTGTGCACTGGCTCCTCCCCCTATGACCCTCCTCCAAGCCTCAGTTAGATTTTTGTGCCCGAACGAGAAGGGTGCATACTAAGGGGCTCTCCTGAGCTGCTTAGAGTAAAAGTTTAAAGTAGGTTTTTTATTTTCAGTGAGACCTGCTGGCAACAGGCTCACTGCACCGAGGGACTAAGGGGAGAATAAGCGAACTCACCTGCGTGCAGAGTGGATTGGGCTTCTTAGGCTACTGGACATTAGCTCCAGAGGGACGATCACAGGCCCAGCCATGGATGGGTCCCAGAGCCGCGCCGCCGGCCCCCTTACAGAGCCAGAAGACTGAAGAGGTCCAGAAAATCGGCGGCAGAAGACGTCCTGTCTTCAATAAGGTAGCGCACAGCACCGCAGCTGTGCGCCATTGCTCTCAGCACACTTCACACTCCGGTCACTGAGGGTGCAGGGCGCTGGGGGGGGGGGGCGCCCTGAGACGCAATAAAAACACCTTTTTTGGCAAAAAATACATCACATATAGCTCCTGGGCTATATGGATGCATTTAACCCCTGCCAATTTTTCCATAAAAAAGCGGGAGAAAGGCCGCCGAGAAGGGGGCGGAGCTTATCTCCTCAGCACACTGGCGCCATTTTTTCCTCACAGCTCCGTTGGAGGAAGGCTCCCTGACTCTCCCCTGCAGTCCTGAACTACAGAAACAGGGTAAAACAAGAGGGGGGGGGGGGGGCACTAATTTGGCAGATAAATATATACAGCAGCTATATCAGGGAAAAACACTTATATAAGGTTATCCCTATATATATATATAGCGCTCTGGTGTGTGCTGCAAACTCTCCCTATGTCTCCCCAAAGGGCTAGTGGGGTCCTGTCCTCTGTCAGAGCATTCCCTGTGTGTGTGCTGTGTGTCGGTACGTTGTGTCGACATGTATGAGGAGGAAAATGGTGTGGAGGCGGAGCACTTGCCTGTGTCAGTGATGTCACCCCCTAGGGAGTCGACACCTGACTGGATGGTCTTATGGAAAGAATTACGTGATAGTGTCAGCACTTTACAAAAGACTGTTGACGACATGAGACAGCCGGCAAATCAGTTAATACCTGTACAGGCGTCTCAAACACCGTCAGGGGCTCTAAAACGCCCGTTACCTCAGGTCGATGCAGACACTGACACGGACACTGACTCCAGTGTCGACGGTGAGGAAACAAACGTATTTTCCAGTAGGGCCACATGTTACATGATCACGGCAATGAAGGAGGTTTTGAACATTTCTGATACTACAAGTACCACAAAAAAGGGGTAGTTTTTCCTGAATCAGCTGAATTAAATGAGGTGTGTGATGAAGCGTGGGTTTCCCCCGATAAAAAACTGCTAATTTCTAAAAAATTATTGGCATTATACCCTTATACCCTTTCCCGCCAGAGGTTAGGGCACGTTGGGAAACACCCCCTAGGGTAGATAAGGCGCTCACACGCTTATCAAAACAAGTGGCGTTACCGTCTCCTGATACAGCCGCCCTCAAGGAACCAGCTGATAGGAAGCTGGAAAATATCCTAAAAAGTATATACACACATACTGGTATTATACTGCGACCAGCAATCGCCTCAGCCTGGATGTGCAGTGCTGGGGTGGCTTGGTCGGATTCCCTGACTGAAAATATTGATACCCTGGACAGGGACAATATATTATTGACTATAGAGCATTTAAAGGATGCATTTCTATATATGCGAGATGCACAGAGGGATATTTGCACTCTGGCATCAAGAGTAAGTGCGATGTCCATTTCTGCCAGAAGAGGGTTATGGACGCGACAGTGGTCAGGTGATGCGGATTCCAAACGGCATATGGAAGTATTGCCGTATAAAGGGGAGGAGTTATTTGGGGTCGGTCTATCAGACCTGGTGGCCACGGCAACGGCTGGGAAATCCACCTTTTTACCCCAGGTCACCTCTCAGCAGAAAAAGATACCGTCTTTTCAGGCTCAGTCCTTTCGTCCCCATAAGGGCAAGCGGGCAAAAGGCCACTCATATCTGCCCCGGGGCAGAGGAAGGGGAAAAAGACTGCAGCAGACAGCCTCTTCCCACGAACAGAAGCCCTCCCCCGCTTCTGCCAAGTCCTCAGCATGACGCTGTGGCCTTACAAGCGGACTCAGGCACGGTGGGGGCCCGTCTCAAGAATTTCAGCGCGCAGTGGGCTCACTCGCAAGTGGACCCTTGGATCCTGCAGGTAGTATCTCAGGGGTACAAATTGGAATTCGAGACGTCTCCCCCTCGCCGGTTCCTGAAGTCTGCTTTACCAACGTCTCCCCCCGACAGGGAGGCGGTATTGGAAGCCATTCACAAGCTGTATTCCCAGCAGGTGATAATCAAGGTACCCCTCCTACAACAGGGAAAGGGGTATTATTCCACGCTGTTTGTGGTACCAAAGCCGGACGGCTCGGTGAGACCCATTTTAAATCTGAAATCCTTGAACACTTACATAAAAAGGTTCAAGTTCAAGATGGAGTCACTCAGAGCAGTGATAGCGAACCTGGAAGAAGGGGACTATATGGTGTCTCTGGACATCAAGGATGCTTACCTCCATGTCCCAATTTGCCCTTCTCACCAAGGGTACCTCAGGTTTGTGGTACAGAACTGTCACTATCAGTTTCAGACGCTGCCGTTTGGATTGTCCACGGCACCCCGGGTCTTTACCAAGGTAATGGCCGAAATGATGATTCTTCTTCGAAGAAAAGGCGTCTTAATTATCCCTTACTTGGACGATCTCCTGATAAGGGCAAGGTCCAGAGAACAGTTAGAGGTCGGAGTAGCACTATCTCAAGTAGTACTACGACAGCACGGATGGATTCTAAATATTCCAAAATTGCAGCTGATTCCGACGACACGTCTGCTGTTCCTAGGGATGATTCTGGACACAGTACAGAAAAAGGTGTTTCTCCCGGAGGAGAAAGCCAGGGAGTTATCCGACCTAGTCAGGAACCTCCTAAGACCAGGCCAAGTGTCAGTGCATCAATGCACAAGGGTCCTGGGAAAGATGGTGGCTTCTTACGAAGCGATTCCATTCGGCAGATTCCACGCAAGAACTTTTCAGTGGGATCTGCTGGACAAATGGTCCGGATCGCATCTTCAAATGCATCAGCGGATAACCCTGTCTCCAAGGACAAGGGTGTCTCTCCTGTGGTGGTTACAGAGTGCTCATCTCCTAGAGGGCCGCAGATTCGGCATTCAGGATTGGGTCCTGGTGACCACGGATGCCAGCCTGAGAGGCTGGGGAGCAGTCACACAGGGAAAAAATTTCCAGGGCTTGTGGTCAAGCATGGAAACGTCACTTCACATAAATATCCTGGAACTAAGGGCCATTTACAATGCCCTAAGTCAGGCAAGGCCTCTGCTTCAGGGTCAGCCGGTGTTGATCCAGTCGGACAACATCACGGCAGTCGCCCACGTAAACAGACAGGGCGGCACAAGAAGCAGGAGGGCAATGACGGAAGTTGCAAGGATTCTTCGCTGGGCGGAAAATCATGTGATAGCACTGTCAGCAATGTTCATTCCGGGAGTGGACAACTGGGAAGCAGACTTCCTCAGCAGACACGATCTTCACCCGGGGGAGTGGGGACTTCACCCAGAAGTCTTCCACATGATTGTGAACCGTTGGGAAAAACCAAAGGTGGACATGATGGCGTCCCGCCTCAACAAAAAACTGGACAGATATTGCGCCAGGTCAAGGGACCCTCAGGCAATAGCTGTGGACGCTCTGGTAACACCGTGGGTGTACCAGTCAGTATATGTGTTCCCTCCTCTGCCTCTCATACCCAAAGTACTGAGAATCATAAGAAGGAGAGGTGTAAAGACTATACTTGTGGCTCCGGATTGGCCAAGAAGGACTTGGTACCCGGAAATTCAAGAGATGCTCACGGAAGACCCGTGGCCTCTAGCTCTAAGAAAGGACCTGCTCCAGCAGGGACCATGTCTGTTCCAGGACTTACCGCGGCTGCGTTTGACGGCATGGCGGTTGAACGCCGGATCCTGAAGGAAAAAGGCATTCCGGATGAAGTTATCCCTTCCCTGATCAAAGCCAGGAAGGATGTAACTGTGCAACATTATCACCGTATTTGGCGTAAATATGTTGCGTGGTGTGAGGCCAGGAAGGCCCCTACAGAGGAATTTCAACTGGGTCGATTCCTGCATTTCCTGCAAACAGGACTGTCTATGGGCCTCAAATTAGGGTCCATTAAGGTTCAAATTTCGGCCCTGTCAATATTCTTCCAAAAAGAACTAGCTTCAGTTCCTGAAGTTCAGACGTTTGTCAAGGGGGTACTGCATATACAGCCTCCTTTTGTGCCTCCAGTGGCACCTTGGGATCTCAATGTAGTTTTGGGATTCCTAAAATCACATTGGTTTGAACCACTCACCACTGTGGACTTAAAATATCTCACATGGAAAGTGGTAATGCTGTTAGCCCTGGCTTCAGCCAGGCGTGTATCAGAATTGGCGGCTTTATCCTATAAAAGCCCTTACCTAATTTTTCATACGGACAGGGCAGAATTGAGGACTCGTCCTCAATTTCTCCCTAAGGTGGTTTCAGCATTTCACTTAAACCAGCCTATTGTGGTGCCTGCGGCTACTAGGGACTTGGAGGATTCCAAGTTGCTGGACGTAGTCAGGGCCCTGAAAATATATGTTTCCAGGACGGCTGGAGTCAGAAAATCTGACTCGCTGTTTATCCTGTATGCACCCAACAAGCTGGGTGCCCCTGCTTCTAAGCAGACGATTGCTCGTTGGATTTGTAGTACAATTCAGCTTGCACATTCTGTGGCAGGCCTGCCACAGCCAAAATCTGTAAAAGCCCATTCCACACGGAAAGTGGGCTCATCTTGGGCGGCTGCCCGAGGGGTCTCGGCTTTACAACTTTGCCGAGCAGCTACTTGGTCAGGGGCAAATACGTTTGCAAAATTCTACAAATTTGATACCCTGGCTGAGGAGGACCTGGAGTTCTCTCATTCGGTGCTGCAGAGTCATCCGCACTCTCCCGCCCGTTTGGGAGCTTTGGTATAATCCCCATGGTCCTTTCGGAGTCCCCAGCATCCACTAGGACGTTAGAGAAAATAAGAATTTACTTACCGATAATTCTATTTCTCATAGTCCGTAGTGGATGCTGGGCGCCCATCCCAAGTGCGGATTGTCTGCAATACTTGTACATAGTTATTGTTACAAAAATCGGGTTATTATTGTTGTGAGCCATCTTTTCAGAGGCTCCTCTGTTATCATGCTGTTAACTGGGTTCAAATCACAAGTTGTACGGTGTGATTGGTGTGGCTGGTATGAGTCTTACCCGGGATTCAAAATCCTTCCTTATTGTGTACGCTCGTCCGGGCACAGTATCCTAACTGAGGCTTGGAGGAGGGTCATAGGGGGAGGAGCCAGTGCACACCAGGTAGTCCTAAAGCTTTTACTTTTGTGCCCAGTCTCCTGCGGAGCCGCTATTCCCATGGTCCTTTCGGAGTCCCCAGCATCCACTACGGACTTTGAGAAATAGAATTATCGGTAAGTAAATTCTTATTTTTACAAATAAATATGCTTCATACACATACAGTAAAACAAAACGGTAAATACACTGAAGTCTGCCTTACTACAATTTAATGCAATAATTCAATAATATATGCAATAATGGGCGATACTGGTACTGATGATTCTCTAATTCTACAGACCTACGTTAATATACTGTAACAGTGATCTACTATAACCAGCAAATGACACAGTAATCTATTAATACTAACAAATGGTGAACTGCAGCTCTATCACATTGTCCATCCACATACAGTAAGTGGTATTCTGTCTAGCAGTTCTGTGAACACATATCGCAAGGCTTTAATAGATTTACTTGAACATTGGTAGCCCAGGCCACATTTGGAATATTTGAATAAGTGCACTGATGGGGCTCTTTTATTTAAAAAAACGGTCTCCAACAGCTGGTCACTGTGTAACTTTATCATGCAAAAGACACTCTCACTAGAACACACTCTGGGGTGTATATTTACTAATATTTTATTTTGTATTCGATTTTAAGGTCGATTATTATTGATTTCAAAATCGAATTTGATGTGTCCATTTTGACTAGTGGTTTCTTGTTCGGTTTTGGATGTCCACTTCAAAATCAAACATAAAATCGAATGAAATAGAACAAAACACGTCCTTATATATTTCTATTGGACAAAACATATCACATGCAAGAAACTGCTTGCTGCTTGCTTCTCTAATTCTGGTTTGTGCCCAATGGTGGGGCGCCTGCGCTGGTTTGCATACATCTCCTATCGATTGTAAGCGTGCGAGCAGGGCCTTCCTACCTTTATGACTGTTTGTTATCACCCAGTTTGTTATTGTTATTTCAAATTGTAAAGCGCAACGGAATTTGCTGCGCTATATAAGAAACTGTTAATAAATTATAAATAATAAATCTCCAATGGTGGGGCGCCCTACATACAGTACCCGCTAAACCGCAGCCTGTCACCATTTGGGGTATGTAACCCAAAGACGCAGGAGTGATGTGCACTTGGTCCTTCTCTGAATGAGGCCTATAATTCCAACAACCTCAGTGAACCACATGTTTGGGTCCCTTTTTATTAGAGATGTGCATAAAACCTCAAGTGTTTCTTGACTTCTTTTAAAATTGATAAAAACATCTACAATGATGTAACTTGGGCCTGTCACATACAGCCTTTACAGTATTATTCATATCTGTCCTGATTCATTGACAGACACTATAGTGACTCCACATGCGATTGTACATTCTGAGGATGAGCGACATTTATATAAAAAAAACCACAGAAAAAGTACAGAGACGCTCACCAGAGCCACTGCAAATGCACAACGACTGCGTACACATTACCAGCGCACATGCACATCTTTCTATAATAATAAACTCAATTAAATTAATGGCTATGCAGCATGGCAGCCTGAACAGAGACACTGTATGCATGCTGATTGAGTACGGCTTTGCAAGCACACATAGCAACATGCCCCAAAAATGGCTGTGACACACCTGCGTTTTTGCCACCACTACCCTGTCAATACCCACAAACAGTGCCTGTCAATCACTCTGCGTAAAGGTAAGTGAATGCAAGCAGCATCACTATTAGACTTTGGCGCTTGTGCAGTGCAAAGTATATGCATACATAATTTACCAATAATCGCTCAATTGCAAAATCATCAGCATAACGTCTGTCATCAATACTGTTATAGACATCATAATGAAGGTTTAGGGAATAGAATGTTGTTTAGAAGCTAAAATCGCCAGTCTGCTATTAGTCTATTATTTGGGGGATTTGTATGCTGATTTTGTGTTCAGTTTGTGTTCGATTTTCAAATCAAATGTTAGCAAATTAGGGGATTCTATATTCATCTATATAACAGTACAGATGTTTCACTGATATTCAATTTTGAATGGGATTTGGTTTTATATTAGATTTTACATTCAGTTAATCTCCACATTGCAAAATCAAATGCAAAATCACAAAAAAAAACAAAATTGAGCATTAGTAAATATACCATTGTCTCTTGTCTTACAGCACAGGTCTTATAATGCGGCCTTAATCGTTCTCAAAATGTAGCTTCACTGCACACCACAAACAGCTTGCTTACAGCACACATCCTTTCAGCACCCACCTAATCTCAGAGGGGCATTTGCCAGATGCCAGCTCTGGAATGCTTCTGTTACAGGTGTGTCTCCATTTCACTGCAACAGGCTGACCTGCTCACTGCTGGCTCATACTGTCTATATGCAGAAAACTCTGAACCTTTGAATTTGTGGGCTCACTCCAGTGTCTCTCAACTTCCATTGTGCATGCACCAACTCAGCCTGTCACAGTGACACCTTGCAGGTATGCAGAGTATTTTACATACTGTATGATCTAGGTGTTTTTCCAGCCAGGAACTATTTTTAGCTGCAGACCTTTTAAATTTGCAGGACCTTTTAACAGTAGAAGAAAAAGAACTGCTTACAGCTCTCTGTGTCTTCTAAATACCAAGTTCAAGTGGGCAGAAGTGTTGGCTGTTACTTTCAGTTTCAATTTCAAGGCCATATCACCATCACAAGTACATTAGTTCAGGCACAGCGGTACAAGTATGCGGGTACACTTGGGTATGGAGTACCCATAAGAATTTGGCAGTGGGTACTCAGTACCAACTGCCACACACTTTGCCATTGCCACAATTATAATGCACCACAAAGCAACAAGACCATGGTGCTTGGCAGCATGATGGCTCCTCCCACTTTGTCAGGGTTACTGGGAGTGCGAGAGTGGCTGTCTTTTCCTGTTATTATGGAGGCATTACTATATATTGTTATTAAATTGGGGGCATTACTAATTACCCAGGCTAGCTGAAGCAGCTCGTCGGGGGCCTGGGTTGGTTGCCTTCCCCCCAGATTATACTTATTGTCATCCGGGAAGCAGGTCCCTCCATCACAGCTGACAACATCTTCCTAGTAGCATCTTTTGAAAGATGGCACCGCACATTGATAGCAAGGACACTGGAGAGCCTTTGCTTTTAAGTGCACACAAATATCACTGGGAAAGATAGTGCCAGCCAATTAGGGGGGCCCCCTGCTTCACGGAGCAAGCAAGGTAGTTAACAGATGCTCTCCTCCCTGCCCACCCTGGATTTGAATGGTGCCCCCTGTGGATCACGAAGCAGTCCCACAATTATTATTTTTTAATGCCATTTTTAGAGGGCGTGGACATACCCCATTTTAATCCATGCCCCCATGCCAGTACCAAAGGCCCCAATGGCTCTCTACAGCCCTGCCAGCATGGCTTGGTAGTTGAGTGCTGGACCCCTTGTGCAGTGTACCGATTAACTGTAGAGTTCTCATTTCTTAATAGTGTAGGTTATACCACAGACTTATAAGCTCAGCTGAGCCGATACTGGGAAGCCTAAGTGAAGCTACTATCTAATCTAGAGTACACTAGGTTTTTCTGTATAGCTGCTGTTTATAGGATTCCATTCCTGTGTTCAGAATTAGAAACACAGACCATTAATGCATAAAGTTCTATTGTCTTGTGTCCAACTCCATATAGTACGTCCAGTATTTACTTTGAAAGTTGGTATGTACTTTGTAGTACTCAAGAAACCCTATCCAGAGTGGCTTTTAAGTTGTGTTTACCAAAGCTCAGACCAAACATACCACATACTGTATACAGGAATTTGCCTGTGTGTACACACTTTTATAATTATTCTCTTTGACTTTGAGTCTAATGTAGAACACTTTAGTTACTTGTGTTGGAGTATAGCAATAGCTGTGGGCAGAGTGTTACTGAAGGGACTGTAGGTAGCACTGTATCATACTACCACTGTTTAGTCTCTGAAGTATGTTGTAATCCTTCTTATTTTCCATTCTCCATATATTTATGTTCTGTTAAAAAGTATTACCAGTTACTGGTTTCAATAAAGAGTTGTCCCACAAACTTTCTTATACTGTATGTTGATGCTTGGAAGAAATTTTTCTTGCTAGCATGAGGTAATGTATCTATTTTTATCTAAATATTGAACAAAACCTGATCCTACTTACACTGATCTATTATCAGGAATGGTGCCATCTTAGCCGCATCTGTCACATTGAAAGTGCAGCTTATAGGGCATTTAAATAGTATTTTTTGAATCTTGGGAAGAACACATCAAAGGTAGAAGCTCATGTTTAGAATTAATGCAAGATACATTAATAATGTAGGATGTCCTTTTGTCTAGTGTCCATGTACGTCAAATGTATATTCTAAATTCTGGAGTACACTGCTGGGGTTACTTTAGAGGGTTCAAGAAACCCTATCTGCAGTGTTAGGTTGTGTTAAGTCAAGGTTAGGACATAGGGGGTTCTCAGTTGGACACCCCAGCCATCATTTGCAGTTGCATAGGTTGCCTGCCTTGTGAATGAAGAGATTAGAAGGAAGTGGGAGTGGGGTCTGAGAGGGAGAGGTTGGGCTACATGACACTTTTTAATGTTGCAGGCTCCATGGGACAGAGTAGGGTGGGAGTTATTGCAAACCCCAAACAATAATAACTACCCAGCTTGTCAGAGTAGAGAGAGGGACTACAAGGGGAACACTATATTGTAGGGAAAGCCATCGGCCATTGATGGTTTGAGGTCAATGGAGACAATTGTTACCATCAAAGGTGGATCGCCAATGGCCTACATTGGATGGTAGAGGCCGTGGTCGGAGTAATCATTGGTATTTCAACAATTGATGGTATCCCACCAGTGGTTACAAACTATCAACCATCAATGGTATAAGCATCACTGAACAACCCCATTTTGTGTGTCTATGTGTATGTCTCTATTTCTTACTCTATTGGCCTAATTCTGAGTTTTATTCTGCTGCAGACCCGGCTGCATCTTTTGGCAGTCACCCACCTGCAACTTTTTGCAAATGCTGCTACAAAACCCATCTCTGTGTATATCCATGCATATGAGTGTTCACGGACTGAGACGCCATTTTGAACATTCATAGAAGCTGTTAATACCATTCCACCTTGCTACCATGGGTTGCGCCTTTGAAACTAGCTCCAGCCCTATAGTCCTATGTCAGCAGCTGTGAATCTGTATATGCAGCCGCTATCATTGACACTCCTCCAACACTTCCATAACAAGCCCATGATATGGACCATTTTTGTGCTCATTAATAGCTAACTCCCAGTCACTGCCCAGGAATACCCTGGACCTTAACAAAACATTTCTGCTACAATGCATATCATTCTCAACTGCACCTTTGTATGTATACATGGCGTAATGGGGATGTAGTTAAAATGCCGCTGGATGGGATCCTGATGGTCGAAATACCGACGCATAAGAAAACCATCAAAATCCTGATAGAGGTTGAAATACTATGCCTGGAATTCCAATCCTTCTTTCAGTGGGACGCACTTGTGTCCTGCCGCGGGTGGTGAGAGGTTAGGTTTAGGCATTAGAAGGGGGGTTAGGATGCAGGGACTGGAAGGGTATGGTTAGGTACCGGGGAGTAGGGGTTAAGGTTAGGCACTAAGAAGGGTAGGCTAGAGTTAGGCACCAAGCTGGGGGGTTAGGTTTAGGCGGCGGGGAAGGGAGAATTAGAGTTAGGCACTACTGGGGAGGGTTAGGCACCCACAAGGGGGGGGGGGGGGGGGGGTTAGGGTACTTTCTAGGGGCTGTTGGGATTCTGATGGTCGGATGCCACTGTCAGTATTCTGAAAAAAAAAATTTAATTCCATGAACGTCAACAATGTGTGTAACTCCGAATCAAATCCTATCGGTGACATGTAAAGAAGTCCGAGTTCGTCGGCCGTGTGGGATACCGGCTGAACTCAGACATTTTGTTAAAGGGGCAATCATTTACAAGGCTAACCCATGCCTTGTAAATGATTGTCCCTTTAAAAAAACATTGGCGTTCTGCCAGCATCCCGCAAAGACTCTGTGCTAGTGTGATACTGTGATGGGGAAAAAATAATTTGAGTTGCTAATAGAAATAAATTGAGCTACAGGGTGGTGGAAAAGAAATGAACTGAAGTTACTGGGTAGGAATGAAATGGGTGTGAGGGTAAAAAAAAACTACCTGGGGCCATTTATTGAGTGTGTATATAAACTGCCCCGAAGGAGGCATTTATTTCATTTAGGTTATGAAGTTATAGAGGAGATGGGTGCGAATTGACATTGTGCAGGAGCAATCTTTATGTGGACGGCTAATTTCAGGATTGGGGATCACAGGGGTGTCTATGCATATCTAGAGAGCCCTGCATATTGAGAGGCATTCCATGATCATTTGAATTCAGGTTGCTGTTGTCAGGTTGTGTCACCTAATATTACCTCCATTACATTCATGATGACTGCGTATTCCCTGTTAGTGTGAGGAAATTGCAGCATACTAGATGCTGTCCTTGTTGGCTGCTACTGAGGCAGTCTGTATCTTCTGACCCAGTCTCTAGTATGGGTTTCAGCACATTAGATGGTCTACTGCCTGGTGATGCAGACATGTATTTATATTGGTATATCTGAAAAGTGTTAGTTGTAGTGGGGATGTAGTTAGAATGTCGACATTTATAATGTCAGCAGTTATGATGTTGATATTGTAAGAATGTCAACGTTGAACATGTCGGTATCCGCAGAATGTTGACATGTTCACAGTGTTGTTATGTGACATGTCAGCATTCTGCAGGGACTGAATAGGTAGGGGTAGATGGAGGTAGAGGAAGGTTAGGGTTAGGCTGAGGGTGGGGAGGCTTGGGTTAGTAACACTCACGGCAGGAAGTGCCACAGGATCCACCAGAGTCATCATAATGTCACTGCCGGACCAAGGCTGCTGGAGCCACCAGACCACCGGACCTGCCGTATAAGTCATCACTAGACCACCAGAGATGTTTTAACAACATTCTAATCATGTCAACATTTCATTAATGTCAACATGATGAATGTCAGCATGGCATGCTGCATGATGACATTACGGCCATGTTGACATTCTGATGTTGACAGATGAATGTCGATAAAATATACCACATATACTGTAGTGTGTATGCATATATTTAGATTGCATTTCCAAGAGGCTAGAGAGAAAAAGAGTGTTATCTAAAAATAAACATGCCCACTCCATGACTTGGCAATGTCCTTTATGGTGGCATATGCTGGTCCTCTTTGTTGTCCTTTCCATCCAGGTTAAAAGTAATCAGCTAGTCTCTGGCCCAGATACTACCATTCACATTAACAGGTGCTTACACTTCCTGCAGCCATCTCTCACATGGTGTGCATTGAAGGATAAACAGTACATCGACAGTCAATCGGTCAACACCAGATGGCCGAAAAGTGATAGATTGACAAGACCAAAAGGTCAACTTGGTCAAATGCTCGATATGCAAATTGCCGAAATAGAAAAGATCAACACATTATTTAATTTAACCCTAATCCGAACCCTTCCCCTAGGGCCTAACCCTAACCATCCCCTTCTGCAGCCTAACCCTAACCCTCCGCTAAGTGTGTCCCCTCCGGCAGTCCAACCCTAACCCTTCCCCAAGTGCCTAACCCTAACCCCAAAAAAAATCTAAAAAGCAATGTGTCAACTATTTCTGTGTTGACTATTTGCATGTTGACCTTTTGACCATGTCAATCACTTAATTGTCTACCTTATTGACCCTGACGACCATCTGGTGTTGACCTAGTGAATATCTATGTACCATCTTCCTATCATGTAGATAACCTCTCGCAAGACTACTAGGAGGCCGAATCCTTGGAATACAATGGGACAGATGCGCACGGCGTGTCTCCATAACACTGACTTGATGTGCAGACGGGTGGTCTTCAGGTTGCCGACTGTCGGGATCCCGGCGCACAGTATACCGGCACCAAAATCCCGACAGCCGGCATACCAACACTTTTTCTCCCTCGTGGGGGTCCACGACCCCCCTGGAGGGAGAATAAATAGCGTGGCGCACGTAGCGTGCCACCGTGACCGCAGCATGGAGAGCACAACGAGCCCGCAAGGGGCTCACTTGTGCTCGCAACGCTGTTGGTATGCCAGCGGTAGGGCTTCCATGGACGATATGCTGGTCGCTGGGAGCCCGGCCGTCGGCATACCATACTACACCCGTTCAGACCACCTCATACAACATACTATACAGTTAACTACTGTACTAACTACAGTTATTAGTTGTAGTGTTACCATGACAGAAGATTACAATCAGTGCACTCTGCTATTAAATGCACAATACATCAGCCATTTTGGAGTTGAGTCCTGTCTAGGCCCGGTGATATAACTACCTCTTCTCAGCACTATCATAATTACAGTGTTCTGCAGGGGTGAGTTCTTTAACACTTTGCCTCCCAATCTTGCCCACATAACTGGCTCACTCAACTGGGATCCTGCCACAATGCAACCTACTTCTGTCAACCTTTGACTAATATTGCCCAGTTTCTTGAGTTTTAATACTTACATTCTGCTGCCCTCTTGTGGCCATCTGCGACACCACAGAACATTTCTTTCAATATGCTCTGTAGTTTGTTGCCTAGTCAGAATGGCATACATCGACAAGTCACACATGAAAGAAGCAAGCTCTAAATTCCTAGTAACTAATCTTATTACTTGTGGTGCTGAATAGTTGGGGTGCAGTGTACATTTTTGCAGGTCAACACATGAAATTGTGAATTTATTATAGCTCCATGTCACTTTCTAAGTCCTCAAGCAGTAGGGAAAAAAAAGGGCAATTGAAGAACTTTTGGCTTTCCAAGAGACCTGGGATCTTACTTATGTTTATTGTGAAGTAAGAATATTTGTTTAATTAGTGGCCAGACTGTTAGGGGTTTATTTACGGGAAGCAGGTAAAACACTGCCTGTCAGGATCCCGGCGGTCACAGTACCGACACTGGAATCTCAACAGGGGGTTAAATGCTGCCGCCAGAATCCCGGGGACACAAGCCATTCTCACTCTGTGTGTCCATGACACACATAGAGGGAGAATATAACGTGCCTGCAGTGTGCCGGCATTCTGGTGGACAGGATCTCGCTGTCGGGATCATGACAGCCGGCATCCTGTCCGCCGACAAATCGTACATATCCCATATTTACTAAAGGTTGATTTTCATCCATTTGTATTAATTTCAAATAGATGAAAATCAATCCAAATCAGCGATGTGTTTTACTAACATTTAAAAGCAAATATAAAAGGGCGAGATGTAATGCCATCCAAGTTCAACGGCCTTGCAGGATGCTGGCCAAACTCTGACTTTTTTTTAAAGGGGCAGTCATTTACACGGCTAAACCATGTCTTGTAAAGGGTTGCCTCTTTAAAAAAAACGGCCAAGTTTGGCCAGCATCCTGCACAGCTGCTGAACTTGGACTTCATTACATACCGCCCTAAAAGTCATCTGTTAATAAATGTGTGCTTTAGTCCCTGAAACACAACAGTGATTAAGATCGATTTACATTGGTAAAAATAGATGGAAATCGACTTTTAGTAAATATACCCCTTAGTCTTTTAAAAGAATGCAATGTAAGATGCCCAGGGTGCCTATATGTTAAGATGGCCCTGTCTCCATGCCGCGATTATTTTCAAAGGTAATATAAGAGAAGGTAAATGTATGTATTTTAAGCTGAAGCTTAATACACAGCAATGTGTGTTCAGGAAAATCAAGCTGATGTAAAAGCTTTTTACATGTGGTCATAGCCATTTTCCAAGAATTCTAATTGTCTTAAAGCTGATGAATCCATTAAATAATCCATTGTGTGTACAACTGAAATAGTATGGCCCAATAATGTCTAAGCTTTCAAGAGCATTAAGCATTTAGCAAACTGAAGATGCCTCTGACACTCATTGTACAGCTCATGGGTGGTCATTCCGAGTTGTTCGCTCGTTGCCGTTTTTCGCAACAGAGCAATTAGATGGAAAATGCGCATGCGCCTGGTACGCAGCGCGCATGCGTTCATTAATTTAACACAAAACTTTGGAGATTTGCACAAGCTCGAGCGACGTTTTTTCATCGCTCGAGTGATCGTAGTGTGATTGACAGGTAGTGGGTGTTTCTGGGCGGAAACTGGCAGTTTTCAGGGAGTGTGCTAAAAAACGCAGGCGTGCCTGGAGAAAACGCAGGAGTGGCTTGAGAAACGGGGGAGTGGCTGGCCGAACGCAGGGCGTGTTTCTGACGTCAAACCAGGAACTAAACGGACTGAGGTGATCGCAGTCTAGGAGTAGGTCTGGAGCTACTCAGAAACTGCAAGGAATTATTTAGTAGCAGTTCTGCTAATCTTTCGTTCACTATGCTGCTAAGCTAAGATACACTCCCAGAGGGCGGCGGCCTAGCGTTTGCAATGCTTCTAAAAGCAGCTAGCGAGCGAACAACTCGGAATGACCACCATTGTACATTTGATTGTTCTCATTGCATTATGTGTCAGGAAGTGCTTGGCTCACTTTTGCTTAGTGAAATGGAGAGCTAGTGTGAAGGCTTACCATTCTACACAGAGGTTTATTGCATTCTTATCATAATGTATGAAGCAATTTTGGCTACCACGTTGAGAGATCTGAATATTTTTAGAGAAGATAGAACAGTTAACAGATGAGCTTGGTGATAGTGTAGTAGATGTCTAAAGCCACATGGCTCTGTCCACACCCACACAGTACTGGTCACATCTCCTCTCTTCCTAGCAGATACGTGCGGTTAGGTAAATGGCTTGGGAGGCGCTGTCTAGTACCAGAGCAAGATTTACACACAATACATGAGCCCAAGGGTTCATGTGGGCATTATACAAAGATGCGGCAGTATATACTGCTGGAAATTTGGTGAGTTTTGATCAGATATGTACAGAAAAGATAGGGACTACGTCACCTGTCTTTTTACTCCAGGTAAGAATGTGTAAAACTTCCTCTAATTAACACCCTCTGTCTCTCCGTGTCACCCACTGCCTCTCCTAGTCACCCTCTGCCACCAATTACCTCCTGTGCTCACCTATTGTCTATCCCAATCACTCACTGCCTCTCTGTGTCACCCATTGCCTATCCCTGTCACCTTCTGCCTCCACCTGTCACCCACTGCATCCTACGGTCACCCTCTGCTCCCCCATGCCAACCTGTGGCTCCTGCTGTCACCCACTGACACCTCAACCTTCCCAGTCACACTGAGCCTCCTCTTGTCACCCATTACCTCCTGCTGTCACCCACTGCCTCTTGCTGTCAACCACTGCCTCCTGTTGTCACCTCCTGCTTCTTATATCCCTTGAAGACATCTTTCAAATCGTGTCTGCTGAGAAAATCTGCTTCCCAGTTGCCTACTCCCGGGATGAAGACCACCGACAATGCCACTGTGCGTTTTTCCGCCCAGTGGAGAATTCTTGACACCTCTGACATTGCGGCTCTGCTTTTCGTTCCGCCCTGTCGGTTTATATACGTCACTGCCGTCACATTGTCCGACTGGACCTGAATAGCCTGATTCTGAAGAAGAATTGCAGCTTGCTGAAGGGCGTTGTATATAACCCTGAGTTCCAGGATGTTTATTGGAAGGATCACTTCCTGACTTGACCACCGTCCCTGGAACTGTACCCCCTGGGTGACTGCGCTCCAATTCCTGAGGCTTGCATCTGTGGTTTGTAGAATTCAATTTTGAATCCCGAACCTGCTGCCCTCGACAAGGTGTGACGTCTGTAGCCACCGCAGGAGGGAGATCCTGGCTTTTGGGGACAGACGAATCCTCTGGTGCATGTGAAGATGTGATCCGGACCATTTTTCCAACAGATCCAGCTGGAAGGACCTTGCATGAAACCTTCCGTACTGAATTGCTTCATAGGAAGCCACCATTTTCCTAGAGGGCATATGCAGAGATGCACTGAGATTCGAGTCAGTTTCAAGACAGCCCGAACCATCGATTGGATTACAATCGCCTTTTCAAAGGGAAGGAATACTTTCTGAGATTCTGTGTCCAGTATCATTCCCAGGAAAGGAAGCCTCTCTGTTGGTTCCAGGTGAGATTTTTGAAAATTCAGAATCCACCCATGATCCAGAAGTAGTCTGGTCGAGAGCGCAATGCTCTCCAATAGTTGTTCCCTGGATGATGCCTTTATCAGAAGATTGTCCAGGTACGGAATTATGTTCACTCCCTGTTTGCAAAGTAGTAACATCATCTCTGCCATCACTTTGGTGAATACCTTTGGTGCCGTGGAAAGACCAAATGGCAGGGCCTGAAACTGATAGTGACAGTCCTGCAGTGCAAAGCGTAGATAAGCCTGGTGAAGTGGTCAGATCGGAATATGAAGGTAGGTATCCTTGATATACAGAGACCCTATGAATTCCCCCTCCTCCAGACCTGAGATCACCGCTCTCAGAGACTCCATCTTGAATTTGAACACGCGTAAGTACGGGTTCAACGACTTTAGGTTCAGAATCGGTCTTACAAAACCGTCCGGCTTCGGTACTACAAACTAGCTGGAATAGTAACCCTTGTTTCGTAGATGAGGTGGAACTGGAACAATGACGTGGGTCTGTAACAGTTTTTGAATGGCATCCTGTAAGGTTATTCTTGCCTCTTGTGAAACTGGTAAGCCTGATTTGAAGAATCTGTGAGGTGGGAGTTTCTGGAACTCCAGTCTGTAGCCATGGGATATAAGATCTATGACCCAGGGATCCTGGCACGATCTTGTCCAGATGTGACTGAAGAATTTTAGCTGGGCTCCCACCTGACGGACTTCCAGGCATTGCGGTCCACCGTCATGCAGAAGGTTTTGAGGAAGCAGAGCCTGAACTCTGTTCCTGTGAACCTGCAGTCGCAGGTTTCTGTGGTTTACCTCTAGCACCTCTGGTGTCAGCAGTGGAACCTCTGGCTTTGCCCCTAAACTTGGCCGTCCGAAAGGACTGTAGGTTGGGACCTGAATAGGTCTTCCTTACTGGGGGAGCTGCAGAAGGAAGGTATGTGGAGTTAATCTCCAAATAAGGCCTCACCTGCCTTCCATGCCTTTCCTGGAGTCCGCATCTGCAGTCCACTGCGTGCCGACACTGCCATAGCTGTAGTACGTGCATTAAGCAAGCCTATCTCTTTTATAGCTTCCATCACAAAGTTCTCAGAGTCCTGTATATGTTGCATGAGCAAAATAATCTCCCCTTCAGGCAAGGTATCTAACCCCTCAATTACTGTATGTTACCTGACCATTTTGCAATGGCTCGCATAATCCACCCACATGCTATAGTGGGTCTCTGGGCAATCTCTGCCAGCTGTATACAAAGATTTGAGTGTAGTCTCAATTTTGCGATCAACCGCATTTTTGAGGGAGGCTGCACCCGGGACAGGCAATTTCAATTTTCCATGATAGCCTGGACACTGATGCATCCACTATTGGTGGATTTTCCAATTTTTTCCTATCCTCAGGAGGAAAAGGAAAAGATGATAGCAACCATTTAGAGATTTGAAATTTCTTATCTGGATTTAACCATGGTTCTTCAAATAGGATATTAAGTTCCTTAGACACAGGAAAAATGGGACTTCTTTATATTAAAATTAGATTCCTTAATCTCCTCTGTTACCTTATCAGGGATATTCAGAACTTCTCTGCTAGCTTCTATGAGTGCCTCTATTACCTGTGACAGAGTACCCTACCCCACCTCAGAGTCCACCTCACCCTCCTCCACGTCAGACCCCTCATCATCAGAGTCAGACTGCAGGACATGGGCCAAAGTATGTTTTTGCGAACAATAGGCAGGGGACTGAGATGCTGATTTGAGTCCTGAGTCTCTTTTCAGAAACACAGTCATAGATTGTCTTAAGTATTGTGTCTCTTTCTCATTCCGAAATAGCTTAGTAGAAATTGAAGAAATCCCCCTAATGGAATCCAACCATGCTGGTTCAACCCCACTAGCCTGGGAAGGGACACAACACTGAGTATACACTAGTGACCCCCCTGCCTGACATATTGTATAGCGATAGCACATACACATAGGAAAAAGTTAAATGCACAATTAACCCACAAAGAGCCCTTCCAGGGAGACACAGAGGTATGGAACTAGCACACAGCGCCCCTATTGCTAATGCCAAGCTTAACCGGGTCGCAGACTAAGTACCTAGATTAGGGACTTAGTACACTAACGATCGCTTCCCCCCTGCTATGACCCCCGGGTACCGCTGATGTAATCTGGAGTCTCTCCAGAGGAGCTGCGCATCCCTGTCAGTCAGCGTCTGTGTCAGCTGCAGTAGGGAAAATGGCACCTGTGAGCTTCTGGATCCACTCGTAGTGAAGCCCTGCCCATTCAATGGTATGCGGTCTTCCTGCTCTTATTTATACTGGCCGAGGTAATTTTGTGCCTAAAATGGAGTCAGTCCCTCTTTTAAGTCTGTAATGCCAGTCTGGGTACTGTGTACACATCTAGTGTACTGAGACTCATTTTGCCCCCACGGAAGCTGTGCGTCTGCACTGTGTACTGAGTCTGGAGACCCAGCTGCCTCATGTAGAAGCCGTGCGTCTCTGTACCCTAATGCCGCCATAATGGCCGGCGACCCACTAATCAGGACACTGGCTTTGTACTCACCACTCTTCATTCTTCTGGTTCTGTTAGGGGTGGTGGCGTGCTGTGGGAATGTACTGTAAATGTTGATTTACTTACAGGACTAAAAAGCTATACTTTAAACACACTTAATACACTTTAATATTGAACCGCTGCGGCCGCTGTATTTAACCTTTCACCCTTTTATTGTTCATAAACCTTACGTACACAAGATCGTACCGTGTACACACTCTGCGTACATATGCTGAAAAGGCGTAGTGGCTACACAGTTTGCGTACACAGGCCTACACGCTGTTAGCACAATGCAGCAGCCCGAGTGGCTGTAAATACACTTTAAACCTTAGAAAGGAAATGGGACACGACACCAATTGTAATTCAAAAACTATGTTGAGGTCCAACCCACAATGGTTATCTTTACTAGCAGGGAGTTACAACAATAATACAATACAATTAGAGAAAAAGGCTACAGTCAATGGTACATACGTTTGTTCGCCTGCGCTTCCCGGTCCAGTACTCAATCATCAAGGTAGATGATCTTCAGAGATTGTGAGAGTGACCTGGCCTGCAGCTGGCTTTTTATACATTTGTCCAAAACCTAACACAATGGAAACTGTAATCTATTTGTCCATTGGACACAGGGATGGTCATTTACAGTACAGGAGAGGTCATAGGTCAGTTTGAATAGGTAGGCGATGTCTGGTCAAGGTGCACTTGCAGATGTTCTCCTCTGGGGTCCCACCGCATATCAAGTGTACAGTAAATACAGTTAATATTTATATTCTGCTCCTGCGCATAACTATTCGCAGGAGCGTGCGATCTTCTGCAAACCAACACCGGAATATTGCTCTTAAAATACCCTACAGCTGGATACCAAACACCACCTTATAACCTAGTTCTGTCCCCTCCTATCCTGTAACGGTTAATCCTTTTGTTCTTATACCCTTTAAGCAAGTGTAACTCGCTGGTGTGGTGCAGGGAGACTATGTGTACATTGTGCACTATTTGGATTAAATATGTAATGTGTTTTTATGGCTTTTCCATGCGATCACAAATACTACTGTAATTACTCATACCACGCGCTAATATGCAGGACCGCGGGAGCGACCATACGCAAATTGCGAATATGCGCACGCACGGCAGAGCAAGTAAGTGCATTGAGGCCATCTGTGTGTAGTATGTACGTGATGTGTGTACTGAAATATTTTCGACTTCGACAGTCCACCCTTTGGCAGTCATCAATAACTGCCACACTTTATTACTAAACAGAAAATATTATATACACAATATATACAAGTTTGGATGATCGGGGAGAGTTGTAGGTGGGAAATGTATGACCTAGTGGGATAGTAAAAAGCATGTATTTATGAATCAATGTATGCGGGGCCTGTATCATAATGCCGTATATGTTCTAAATAAGCTTTGAGGTATTGCAAAGTATACATTAAATCCTTCTCATCCCGTATTAAGGGTCTGTAAATGGGCAAACAAACACTACCGAGCTCTTTTCGGCTTCTTATTCCAACAAATGGGGTGCACATTTAGTTGATGATACGTGGATCGGGAACATATGTGAGTGCTAGTATATGTGGCTATCACCTGTCGACTATGTGTGCCAATAACTGGAGGTTGCAGAGATGAAGATAAGACACATATATAAAAATACATTCACATAAACATTTTGGGTAGGGTTGACGTCTTTTCCGGTTGGATGTATCTGGGCAGAGAGGGAGACAGAGAAAAACGGGTGAAAGTAACAGGCCATGAAATTCATTTTTACAATCCTTATCTTATCACAGTTTCTATTGAGGGCATATCCAGATTAAGAGGGGGATGCAGGGCATACAGTTCCCCGGGCCCCCCTTTGTCAGGGGGCCCCCCGACCAGAGCACACTGAATTCGCTAGCTTTCCCTTTTAAGCAGCAGCAGAACCAGCAGACAGAATGCCAGCAGGACAGTATGCAGTGCAGGAAGAGACACAGGATTATCAGGTTTTATGAGCTGCCAAAAGAGCTTTCTGACCAGAGGAGAGATAGGAGGGTGGAGAGAGCTCTAAGTGAGACAGACATACCAGCTTCTCCTCCTCCCTGCCTGGGTGTCTGAGTCCTGTGTGAACTGTTATGCATTTAAACCATTTGGGTCTGGAGATACACACACACACACACACACACACACACACACACACACACACACACACACACAGTCCTCCTGAGTCCTGTTCCAGTGTGTAAGTAGTACAGAGGTGGCTGCTATTCTTGCATGTGACAAGATAAATTATTTTATTTGTCTGTGTTTTTAAAGGTTAAGTTGTCTTTGTTCCACTACAAGAAAATGTTATAAAATAGTTGTCTCTCAGTTAGGTGGAGCTATAAACAGTACCCAGCCATTATTAAACTATTAGTAAAAACTAAAATACACCATTGGTTTAACTTTCATATACCCAATCTATACCTCCCACCATGACTGATTCCAGGAGGGACACAATGCTCTCTACCTGGACTTCCTTCTTAATTTATGATTGCAATCACCTGTGATGAAACACCTTTCTTATCAATTAAATAGTTCAACACTGGTGACGGCAATCATATATCAAGAGGGAAGTCCAAGTAGAGAGCATTGTGTCCCTCCTGGAATGGGTCATGTTGGGAGGTATGCACAATCTAATATACATCCCCCACCTTCCATCAGGGTCCCCCTGTCTTAAGTGCTTCGGGCACCCTCAAGGCTTAATCCGGCCCTGATTGAGGGGTCATAAATTAAATCTGCTGCTGTAGCAGCGCCCTCGTTTCTTAGACTCATCAAGTTTGTGCTGCGCTTGCGCTGCGTTAGAATTCGAACACACCTGAATATCAGACCAATAATTATGATGACTCCCAGGATACAAAGGAGAAACTTCCCCACACTCATAATGACATTTTGAGCCCATTCTCCTGACCCTGAGAACCATTTGCGTGGGTTCAACCATGAGACCCAGCCAGTCAATTCATTACCCACAGTCGCTAAGGTAAGATTGTGCTTCCTCCTGAACTCCCACTTCAACTGTAAGATCTCGTCCATCTTCTGATCGATGATCTCCGTGGGGTCGTCAGTGCTGTTCGTAATATATGTACAGCACTTCACACCATATTGAGTTGCCAGGGTACCACAGTACCCACCTGTCATGGCTGTGACGTAATTAAGGACCATCCTGTGCTGGATCAGTTCCTTCTTGTAGGCTTGTAACTCCCTTCCCGTATACCTGAAGGTGTCATCATACATCTCGGTGATATTGTCTATCAAGTTCGCTAGCGCATGGATGTACCTATAGTTTATAGTTCCTCTGGCAGTATGGGTGATATCTAATGCGAGAAGGAACTGAATCCCGGTGGATTCATGGATCAAATCAGAGGTTGCGTGCTCTGCCCTATCTATGAGGTGTCTCTTGATGATGTGTTCATAGTGGGTATGAGTATTAGGAGTATGAGCGCTGTGGTGAACGTCTTTCATTTTGTCGTGGGTTATGGTCAAGACCTCTGGTAGTACTCTCCCAATATAACACAATCCCTCAGAGCTCGGAGTAAGCCACTTGTACGCTTTCCTCCCACATATGAAAAAGGCATCATCTGGGAGAACATAGGGGACAAAATGTAACATCACCATATTGCAAACTTTCCATGTAAAGAAACCGGGTCTGGGACTCCAGGTCGACAACAAAAAGGTCGACACACCTTAGGTCGATGCCAATTGGTCGACACACCTTAGGTCGACATGGACAAAAGGTCGACATGGGAAAAGGTCGACATGAGTTTTTAATGTTTTTTTGGTGTCGTTGTCTTCGTACAGTGACCGGGAACCCCAATTAGTGCACCGCGTCCCCTCGCATGGCTCGCTCCGCTCGCCATGCTTCGGGCATGGTGCCTTCGCTTCGCTCGGCACAGATTACCATTCCAATCGTAGTCCACGTGGATCGTTAAGTATGAAAAGGTTCCAAAAAAGAAAAAAATTGTGAAAATCTCATGTCGACCTTTTTCCATATCGACCTTGTTCCTGTCGACCTTTTGTCCATGTCGACCTAAGGTGTGTCGACCAATTGGTGTCGACCTAAGGTGTGTCAACCTTTTTGTTGTCGACCTGGAGTCCGGATACCAAAGAAACCAATCCCTAGTTCTCTCATTTGCTCAGTACAAGTACAGGTTGAGTATCCCATATCCAAATATTCCGAAATACGGAATATTCCAAAATACGGAATTTTTTGAGTGAGAGTGAGATAGTGAAACCTTTGTTTTTTGATGGCTCAATGTACACAAACTTTGTTTAATACACAAAGTTATTAAAAATATTGTATTAAATGACCTTTAGGCTGTGTGTATAAGGTGTATAGGAAACATAAATTAATTGTGTGAATGTAGACACACTTTGTTTAATGCACAAATTTATAAAAAATATTGGTTAAAATTGACTTCAGGCTGTGTGTATAAGGTGTATATGAAACATAAATGCATTCTGTGCTTAGACTTAGGTCCCATCATGATGATATCTCATTATGGTATGCAATTATTCCAAAATACGGAAAAATCCGATATCCAAAATACCTCTGGTCCCAAGCATTTTGGATAAGGGAGACTCAACCTGTATCAGGCTGGATGATATGGGCACAATACCCTGACGATACTTTCCCAACCCACATGGTCTTGCTTCCACGTGTATACCTATACCGAAAATACCTCCCACTGTTGGCTATCTGGCGTACAAATTCAGAGTCAATAGGAATCCTATCAGGTCTGTGTGAAAAAGTCATTGTCTGGTTATTCCAAGTCACTTCCCAATTTCTGGGTTTTCGGTAGTTGGAAATATTGAAACACAACAGGGACCTATCTACATGGTACTGGTGGAGCTTCAAGCTAGGGGGCCTAGATATATTGAATTTCTTGTCCACCGGTCTCCCACCCCATAATTCGAGTACCTCATCTATTGCTAAAGGGTACGGCAGTAATCCTGTCTTACTCTGTCCTTGAGGTACTTGTGAGCACACCCAACATTCCGTCTGGTTTAAGACCTTACCCACTAATGAGTGGTAATCACTCAACGGATGTCGGTCCATATCGATATTAATGTTGGACTGACATCTTTGGATGCACCCATCTTCAACTAGATTCTCACAATTCCTACAAGTACAATATTCATCAGACAATAACCCTTCACATTGCCTCCGAGCTCCATGACTACCAGAGCACTTACTTATACCAGCCTTTACTCGAGTGATGTTACTGTTACTCGAGTGATGCTCCTGAGATCCTACAAATTCGTACTCGCCATCAGAACCCATTCCAGATCCTTGCTCTACCTCTCTGGGACCCTCACCAAAACAAATTGTCCTGATCAAAAACAGAATTACTAGTAGAACCCGAAACGCAGTCTCTTGTGATAGATCCATTTCGTTAGGGAAAGAAGGAAAATAAGGAGGAGAAAAGAAAGGAAAATGCAGGGGGTGTGTGTGTGAAAAAAGAAAATGGTGCGACAACCGTCCTTGATCTTGTTGCTCTCCGTGCTCAGGTGCCTAACAGTCCTGCCTCTCAACTTTCCCGTAACAAACACTCTAGTGATACAAGGTTCTCTTCACCTTGCTCTTTGTCACGAGTTCTCTCCGGGTCAGCGACCTTCTTGCAGTGGGACGAGTGGACCCAAGTCTCTCTTTCGGCGACCTTTAGTGCTGTCGTGCTGGTTAACAAGACTTGGTATGGTCCTTCCCACCTGTCTTTAAGGCAACCTGAGCGTAAGAAATTTCGAATCATCATATAATCCCCAGGCTCAATGTCATGACAATTACTGTTCGGTAGGTCAGGATTCACCAGCTTTAGATTTCTTTGTTGATTTCTCAGCTGCTGGCTCATCCTAAACAAATATTTCACAGTTATTTCATTATTGCATTTCAAATCATCCTGGGGTCTATCATTACATGAGGTTGTCGACCAAAAAGAATTTCAAAGGGTGATAAGTTAAGCGGAGACCTGGGAGTGGTTCTGATGCTGTACAACACTAATGGCAAAGCTTCTGGCCACAGCAATCCAGTTTCAGCCATCACTTTGCTCAGCTTGTTCTTAATAGTGCTGTTCACTCTCTCTACCTTCGCACTCGCCTGTGGTCGATACGGAGTATGTAGATTGCTATTAATTCCCATCAGTTTGCACATGACCTGAAAGATTTCACCTGTAAAATGGGTAACCCTATCACTTTCAATCATTGTAGGGATACCATATCTACACACAAATTCCTGCACAATTTTCTTTGCAGTGAACGTAGCAGTATTTGTGGCAGCAGGGAACACTTCTACCCAGTTGGAAAACACATCAATACATACTAACACATATTTCAAATTTCTACAGGGTGGTAACTCTATGAAGTCGATTTGTATTACCTGAAAAGGTCCGTCTGTAGGAGGGATGTGGGATGGCTCTGTTGGTATTGTCTTACCAATATTCTTCCTCAAGCAAGTAAAACATGTCATTGCTCTCTTACCTGCATGAGAAGAGAATCCTGGCGCACACCAGTAGGCTCTTACCAGCTTGCACATACCCTCTTTGCCCAGATGAGTCAGACCGTGTGCTGACTCAGCTAGACTTGGAAGATCTGCTCTGGGGGCCACCAGCTTACTGTGTCCACCTGTCCAAAGTCCTGAGGACTCCTGACCATACCCCTTCGACTTCCAGACCGCCTTTTTCTGTAGGGAACACACATTTTGCATTTCAATTAGCTTTTGTGTGTTGACCGTGTTAAATGTCATCAGTGATGAATTGTTCGTTTGTATGGGGGTGCTTGCTGCTGATTTAGCAGCTTCGTCTGCCCGGCTGTTACCAAGTGAAATTGGGTCTTGGTTGTAAGTATGTGCTTTGCACTTGATAACAGCCACTCTGTCTGGTTCCTGTATTGCTGTCAGAATCCTTTTGATGTGGGACGCATGCGCTACAGGTGTGCCAGCTGCCGTCATGAAATTTCTGAGGCGCCACAGGGCCCCAAAATCATGCACCACTCCAAAGGCGTATCTAGAGTCTGTGTATATATTAGCTGACTTACCTTTGGCCAATTCACATGCTCTGGTTAGGGCAACCAGCACAGCAACTTGTGCTGAGTGCGGTGGGCCAAGGGGTTCAGCTTCTATGATACCTTCGTCATCTACAACTGCATATCCGGTGCACAAGTCTCCCGATTCCGTCTGTCTGTGACAACTACCATGAATTCAATACAATCATGAGTATCAGTATCTGCACTAAATCCTCCTTCACCATTGTTCTCATCCTCCACCCTTTGTGCATGACCAGGCACACTTGGCAAGTAAGTTGCAGGATTTAGTGAGCTGCATCTCTTAATGGTGATGTTTACAGGGGCCATCAGTGATAATTCCCACTTTGTAAACCAAGCAGATGAGACATGTCTGGTTTGGGCGGAGTTCAGCAAGTCTGATACTGCATGAGGTGTATGGATGGTCAAGTTGTGTCCTAACACTACGTCCTCGCTTTTACTCACCAGCAAAGCTATCGCTGCAACACTTCGCAAGCAAGTTAGGAGAGACCGTGCTACAGTGTCCAACTGTGCACTGTAGTAGGCTTCTGGTCTGCTGGCATCACCATGTCTCTGTGTTAAGACTCCTGCCGCGCACCCAGCACTTTCATACCAAATGCAGGTGCTTGTGATAGACACTGTTTGAGTCTCTCAAACGCCAGTTCGGAATCATCTGTGTGAGAGATCTGTTCTGGTTTGTTCGAAGAGACCATTTCTTGCAAAGGTAAAGCCAGTATAGAGAACCCTGGAATCCAATTTCGACAGTACCCACACATTCTAAGGAAAGTGCGGATCTGTTGCTGAGTTTGTGGCAGAGTCATGTCGCAAATCGCCTGTATTCTATCAGTGGTGAGGTGTCTAAGTCCTTGTGTCAAGCAGTGTCCCAAATATTTGACCCTGGTCCGGCACAACTGCAACTTATCCTTTGAAACCTTGTGTCCTGTCTGGGAAAGATGAAACAGAAGCTGTTTGTATCTTTCAAGGATGGTTCAAGTGAGTCAGAACACAACAAGTCATTGACATACTGTATTAATACTGATCCACTCTCAGGTTGAAAGGATTGTAAACAGTCATGCAAGGCCTGGGAGAAAATACTCAGGCTGTCAATGAAACCTTGGGGGAGACGAGTCCATGTGTACTGTACTCCCCTGTATGTAAAGGCAAAGAGATATTGGCTGTCAGGGTGAAGAGGGACAGAAAAGAAAGCAGAACAGAGGTCAATGACAGTGAAGAACTTTGCAGTAGAGGGAATTTGCATGAGGATGACAGCTGGATTGGGCACTACGGGGAATTGGCTCTCAACTATTTTGTTTAACCCCCTTAGATCCTGCACTAGCCTGTAACCCCTCCCCCCACTCTTTTTCACAGGGAAGATGGTACTATTGGCGGTGCTGGACGTCCTGACTAGGATGCCCTGCTGTAGCAGCCTCTCTGTGACGGGGTACACTCCTAACTCTACCTCTGGCTTCAGAGGATATTGAGGGATTTTTGGAGCTATCCTGCCATCTTTTACTTGTACTGCTACTGGAGCTACATTCACCATCAATCCAGTGTCCTGTCCATCTTTGGTCTAAAGGGAACCCGGTATTTGTGAGATCATTTCCTCTACCTTTGATGGGCACGTGTCTATAACAGTAGAATGCGGCATTAGCCTTTGAGGGGTGTCTAGTATGTCTTGCACTTCTTGAGCATGGTTCTCAGGCATATCCAATAAGACACCCTCAGGAGTACAATATATGACACACCGCATTTTACACAATAGGTCTCTGCCGAGTAGATTTGTCGGAGCCGATGCAGCCAACAGAAAAGAATGTTTGGTTTGCAAGGGCCGTATCGTAATCTCTGCAGGTCTACTCAAAGGGTATTGTTGCACCGTTCCTGTTACTCCCATTGCCAAAATTGTTTTACCCGTGGTTTTTACACCTGATGTGGAATTCAACACTGACCTGGCCGCCCTTGTATCTACAAGAAAAGGTAATGGTACACCAGCTACATCAACCATGGCCTCAGGTTCACTACCAAGGCTAGCAATCAACTTCACTGGCTGTAGACTACAGGTATGTCCTGATCTCTATTGTGTAGTGGGACCTTCCTGCAGCGCACAGGCAGCTACGATATGTGAGGGGGATAACTGAGAGTTTTTGGAGGTCTGCCAGTCCCTCCTAGGTGGGTACCTCCGTGTTTCCCCTCTGTGTGGTCCCTGTTCCCAATTATGTGTGTTGTAGCGTGGTTCGTATCCTGGTCTAGGGGGTCTGTATGCATTATGTGTCCCTTTATTCCTACATTCCCTCGAGTAATGTCCTTCTTTCTGGCAATTGTAGCATACTATTACACGTGACTTACCATCAGGGGTCTGGGGTCTTGGCTGATGTGGTTTTGTTGTAAAAGCCTGTATACTTACCGTCATCAGCCTATCCCCTTTCGACTCCCTGTGTTTAATGATATTCCGATCGTGCTCAATAGCGGACTCTCTCAACGCAGCCACCAAGATACCTCTCCAGTTATGTAGAGAGGTTTACACCGTTGTCCTTAGTGATTCCTTTAAACCGTCCATTAACACAGAAACAGCTACCTCCCTGTGATGTGCATTATCCTTAATGTCCTCGATCCCAGTGTCCCTAGCTATTTCCTGCAGTGCTGGATGGAAATATTCAGATGCCATTTCACCTTCCTTTTGTCTTATGGAAATTTTTTTATTCCATTTAACAATAGTAGGGAAATACACTCCTAATTGCAGATTGATTTGCTTTACGTTCTCCTGATTGTATTCATCAGTGAGAGGTACTTCTGCATCTAACTTACAATCCGTTATGAATTTCGTGATGTCAATATTTGAGGGTAGACATATCCGTAGCACTGTTCCCCAATCTTTGTTTGTGGGTTCATGAGCGTTACCTAACTCTCTAACGAATTTCTGGCATCCGACTAGATCTCTTCTGGGATCGGAGAATTCTGACATAATTGACCTTAACTCTGCTCTGGACCAAGAGTGTCAGTTCTCCCATTGGGAACTGCAATCACACTGACAGGATTTAATTCAACTACATCATTCTGGCTTGACTCTATAATGCGGGGAGCTATTGTCTCTGCATAGTGTATGGTGCCGTACTTACCTGTGGACACAACCTCACTTATCCCTCCGCTAGGGGGCCTTGCTACAACCCTTGGTGGTTGGGACGTGCCCACCTGAGTATTCTGTATGGTGGCTGCTAGAGAGAGTGCCGATATCGTGCTGGGCTCATCTTCCTGCTCACAGTCCTGGGGAAAATTTAAAACGGGATACAGCTGGCAAGGGTTAGTGTTAGTACATTTATCAATTACTTTCCTATCCTGTACCAATGCATCATTGCTTGTAGCCAATTTCTCCCCATCAACATATGGTGGTGGTGGTGCGGTCGCCATTGTTTTCCCGCTAGGTTTAGAACCTGCTGTGCAAGCCAGTTCCCTCTGCACATCCCCCTCTTGCTGCCACAAGTTTAAACAATCTGTATGTCTAATCCTTTGTTTTCTGGAATTTATCAGACATATCCTAATCCTTATGTTCTGTAATACCTCCGGCTCAAAGCTGCCCACCCTAGGGAATGATACCCTATCTTCTGCAGTCATACGTACCCATTCAGAACAAAAAGTCTCCACATGTGGACCATATTTCCCACACATAATAAACCTCACTGACCCCTTGGGCCGTGGCTCTTCAGCCTGGATCCCATTGCGGACTTTTTATTTTTTACGCAATCCCCAATGCACGACACGAATAGACTGTGAAAGTTCTTAGAGCGCTTTCACCCACTCTTTCTCCGCTGATGTACCACGACTCACTCCAATAGTGACCACCGCGTACCCAGTGAGGTCCCTAACTGGTTTCTATTCACTGGAAGTGTTAGGAGTGACTTACCTTTTCCAGTGAATATCCACCATTGGAGATTTTCCTGAGAGAGACCAGCGAAATATCCCTATGCACTTATACACAAATCACGCTTGCATATGCTCTACACGGCGCTAATGATACTGCGGTTTTGTGCAAAAAAAGTTTGCACAAGGGTATCAAGTTGCGTCACGTATCACACCCACACACGCGCGGTCCAATCGCACAGCGTATAGGTACTTGTTACCTATCCGCTCTACGACCATGAGTCGAATATACAAACTTCGACTTTCAGCCGGAGAGTAACAAAAAACCCTTTTAAACTACACAACGCACAATTCCCTATTACGCTCCTCTGCAAATCAAATTTATCTATATAGTGTCAAAGTCAGAAAAATATCTCTATGCACACTGCCATATTTGCACCTCACACAGGTCTGCGCTGCGCATGCGTGCGCTCTCCCGTGCGTGCGCATACTCGCTGTTGCGGGTACCCGCGGGCGCGCGGTATGTGCATTTACGGTAGAGTTCATGTGTTCGTAGCGTGCGACTCTTTCGTTACATATTTCCACTATATAATGTATTTTGTAGATCATGGTCCCTTTGATAGATTCTGAAAGTTTGGTTAATATAGAATGTTCATGAACAGAGAGATCCCCCTTTGTTTGATACGAAGGGTCAGACAGGAGTAATACAGTGGTGTTTAGTACCCATCGGAAGAGTATTTAATTAGCAATATTCCGGTGTTGGTTTGAAGCGGATTAATCGCTCGTGCGAATAGTTATGGACATAAGAAGTTTATGAACATTTACTGTATTTGCACTTACTTATCCATGCGGCGGGAAACCCAGTTTCCCTCCCACCTGAGCTGTTGGAAATAGTCACAGCCCACCTGTATGAATCAACCTATGACCTTTTGTTATAATGCGAGGAGGAATTCCTGTGTCCAATGAACAATGAGATTGTAGGGACCATTGAATTGTATTGTGTGTGGGGCATAAATAGACAAGCCGATCACATCCAGCTCTCACTCTTCAACGGTTATCATTGCTGAAAATCGGGAGCTGGATGTCCAGAGGCGCATGCGATCGTTTCCTTTGTGCGTAAGTTTTCTCCGCAATCATATTGTCTTTCTTGTTGTTATGGGCCATTTCTCTCTCTCTCTCTCTTCTCTTCTTTCTCTCGTACTCTCCTAAACGTAATAGTATTGTATTGTATTTCCTGTGTAGTTATCTGGTTAGGTAGTCTATGTTATATTGTAGTGTATGACTTGTATTGTATTAATTCTTTTGCAAGTATAACATTCATAATATATATATTAGGCGTTGGACCCTAAGCACGGTATCTGTGTATTTCTTATAGTGTTAAGTATTCACAGAGCGTCGGTGACGCTCAAACAGCTTTTAAGTTAATAAGGTTACACTGTGTTGCATCTACACCCTATCTCTACACTAAGGTTTTACTGCATATTACATTGTTTATGGTTTAGATATAAAGGTTTAACATTGTGAGCGTCTACGCCGCTGGTGATCTCCTCGTGGTCCTGAGCGGCCGCTACGCTATAGCGAATCATTACGTTAGTCGGCAGCCAATAGCGTGCCTGCCTGTGATCTCTCGGCCGTGAGCGAACGTGACGCTTGAGCGTCTCGACCACGGCTAAGCGATCGTTACGCAATGAGCGTACCCTTACGGTACTCCATACGTAAATAGCGTACAGTGTTCTTAGACCTCATAAAGGGTTTTATATAAGATAAATATTTAGCTTTATCAATTGGGGGCTCGTCCTGTCCTTCACATATCTCTGCTAGGTAATTTCAGCAGACATTATCCAGCAGCAAAGGGCGGGAGGTCATATTCCTCGTAGTGCTGTTTGGATAAGCGTCTGCTTCGCTTAGTAAAGGGTGCTGAAGGAATCCGGAACCGGAGGTAAGAACAACACGCTAGTGTCTTTTAAAAACTGTTTATTTCTGTCTTGCGTACACACGCACATATCTGCATTTATTTTTCATTCGTGTATTTTCATATATCACTCTCCTGTTTGCCATTTTATAATTGATAAAACGTGCTAAGAGAGATTTGTCGCTATTTCATAGTTAAAGTGTAAAACCCACATGCAACTCTACCTAAGGTAAAAGAAGAGATTGGTGTGTTGCGCGGTAGACGATCGAGGATCATCTACATTGATAAAAGTGTTAGTTGTGTTGCGGTGGACATTGGTTTTGTGTACACATGTCTCTAACAAAGGGCTGAGACTCGCGTACGCCAAGGCCGACGCACGCAGCGTAAATTACGCAACGGAGCGTTAAGTAGCACAACAGGCGATAAGTAGTGCAACAGGCGATAAGTAGCGCATCAGGCGATAAATAGCGAAAAAAAATCTATTTTTAGTGTCCGAAATTTAGATTAACAGATCCTTCTCCAAATTCACAACACATCTGGTCTAAAGGAAATTTCTGCGCAGAAATAGAAATAGAAGCAAAAGTGTACGTGTGGTGAGTGAGTGTTTTGTATATATAAGTTTATACAATTTTACAGGTTGAACCACAAGAAGTCGAGTTCTCGCAGAGGTACATACATGTAAGTGACGTGCATGGTGGCTAGGGAGGCATCTCTGGTTAAACATAAAATTTGAGCAGTAGAGAATAGTAGACCAGGAGGTCATACTACAGACCGGGAGGTCCAGGTACAGCAGACTAAGAAGTCTGCCATAAAAGAGAAAAGGGCACAACCCAGGGGGTTGGTGCAAAACCCATATAGGCCAATAAAGCTCTGGCTGAAGGAATTCGCAGCCGAAATTTTCGATTCCACTGGTCGCTCAGTACATAAGATTAGTTGCTTATGTGCTGAACGATTGTACCGCACGTAATTGTGTACATTAGTTAATCTGACCAGTACCATTTGTGTACAAACCCGGTCGTAAAACTATTTGTACACTCTGATGTGATTTGTGTAATTTTTTATTTTCTGAAGGGAAGTTCGCTGGTCACTCAGGAATTGTCCAACAACCAATAGTTACTGGAAAGAGTAAGTGTTCTGCGGATATCCCTCGCATGTTCCAGTAAATAGAGGTTCATAGGGGCCCTGGGTCGAGTACGCCAGCACTAAGGCAGTGTGTGGGTCGTATTGGTCGGCGTGGGCGAGTGAGTGGGGTACTCGGTAAACCGCCACCGTCAGCCTATCGTGAACATTTTGGTTTTTGTAAGGGTTCGCTGAAGACCCTGAAATAAGGTCAGAGGTGGTGAAAGCAACGCCTGCAAGTTATGGGGGGCCAATTGTTCAGGAAGGGGGCGATCAACCTCGGTTCGGGTTGATTCAGTAAACCGACCAGTCGGGTCGGCAAGGTACGTAATGTGTGAAAAATATGGCTCACATACAGAGGTTTTATGTGATGAATGGGAGAGAATGACAGTGCATGACGGGGAGAAATTCCCAAGAGTAGGTAGCTTTAGATCAGAAGTGTTGCAAAATTTAAGGAGGAGGATATGTCTCATTAAATCAACAAAGAGACGAATCCAACATTATGATTATTTACAGTTATGGCAACAGGAGGGTGAAATACAGAGAGGATTGGCTCTGGCGGCAGGATCTAATCCTATCAAGAAATTGATAGCGACAGCCCCGCCGCAACCATACATATCAGGAGAGAAATTGGTTGCGGAGAATGACGCATTAGGGTGTAACAAACAAACACTTAGCAACTGTGTAAATGTTAATAAGTTAACTAATGCAAGTATTAACCCGTGCAAGTTGAACCCTGTTTTGAACTTTCCCCAGGAGTGTGATCAAGAAGACGAATCGGCAACAATATCGGCGCTCTCTCTCGCAGCCACCATAGCAGAGACAACAGTAGGCACGGCTCCACCCACGAGATTAGTAACAAAAGCCCCTAGCGGAGGGATAGGTGAGGTCGTATCTACAGGTAAGTACGGCACCATACACTACGCTGAAACCATTTCACCACAGGCTGTAGAACCTACACAGAGTGATGTTAGTAAACTTAATCCTGTTAGGGTAATAGCAGTGCCAAATGGGAAAACTGACACAACACGAATCACTCCTGTTAGGAACATTGCCATGTACAGCCCATTTTCCCGAATGGAACTAAGAACCATAGTGTCTGAGTTCCCTGACCCTAGGAAAGACTTAGTTGCCAGCCAGAAATACATCAGAGACCTAGGGAACACTTTAGAGCCCAATAACAAAGACTGGCAGGTATTGCTGAGGGCATGTTTACCCTCCAATGTCGACGCAACTCAATTTTTGGCTGACTGTGGATTAGATCAGGATGTACCTCTTACAGATGTGTACAACAAAGATAACGTAAAAAGAATAAGTTTACAGTTAAAGGAGTATTTCCCAGCAGTAGTTAAGTGGAACAAGATTTTCTCCATTAGACAGAAAGAGTCAGAAACTGCTGCAGAATATTTTCACAGGGCATTACTAGAAATGGCAAAGTACACAGGTATAGAGGACATTAAAACAAACATAAACCATCGAGAAGTAGCAGTATCTGTACTAATGGATGGGTTAAAAGAGACATTAAAGACAAGAGTACAGACCACGCAACCATGTTGGCGAGGTCTGTCGGTGGCTACTTTGAGAGAGGCTGCTATTGATCACGACCGGAATATCACCTGACACAGGTAGTCCCAAGGTGATAAGTTAATGGCCGTAAGTATACAGGCCCTGACCACAAGGCAGCCTTTGTATAAATCACCAAACCCTGTGGGTAAGTCAAACGTGGTAACTTCTTTTTCATGTCATAGACAGGGACACATGGCACGAGACTGTAGAGTGAAAAATTCACAAAACTCATATCAACCCCCTAGACAACGACACGACACACGACATTGGGAGCAGGGTCCGCAAAGACGGAGTTATGAGCCACATACAGGGGAAACAAAAAGATACCCCCCGAACAGAGACTGGCAAGCCACTGGTAGTTCCCATTTAACCCCTTCACAAGCAGTTGCTGCCAGCGGGATTCAGGGAGGTCACCATACCCAATAGGGGTGTGGCCATACCTGTAATCTGCAGCCAGTAAAATTGATTGCAAATCTTGGAAGTGAACCAGAAATTGCAATCAATGTAGCTGGTAAATCATTAAACTTTCTTGTAGATACAGGGGCGGTCAAATCAGTGATAAATTCGACAGTGGGCATGAGAACCACTGGTAAGACAATTCCAGCCATAGGGGTAACGGGAGTAGTCCAGCACTACCCTGTTAGCAAACCAGCCGAGATTACAGTAGGGCCGTTACATACCAAGCATTCCTTTTTGCTAGCTGCATCGGCACCGACTAATCTCCTGGGAAGAGACTTATTGTGCAAAATGGGGTGCGTCATTTATTGTACTCCTGAAGGTGTATTCTTGGACATACCTGAGAATCACGCTCAGGAAGTGCAAGACATGTTAGACTCCCCATCAAAATTAATGACACATACCATTATGACAAATAGGACTCCATCCCAAGTAGAAGAAATGACATCCCAGATACCAGAGTCACTTTGGACTAAAGATGGACAGGACACTGGATTAATGGCAAACGTAGCTCCGGTAGTTGTACAAGTAAAAGATGGTAGGATAGCTCCAAAAATCCCACAGTACCCTCTGAAGCCAGAGGTGGAGTTAGGAGTGTATCCCGTAATAGAGCGCTTGCTACAACAGGGCATTCTGGTAAGAACGTCCAGCACTGCCAATAGTCCCATCTTCCCCGTGAAAAAGAGTGGGGGGAGGGGTTACCGGCTAGTGCAGGATCTAAGGGGGATTAACAAAATAGTTGAGAGTCAGTTCCCCGTAGTGCCAAATCCAGCTGTCATCCTTATGCAAATCCCTCCCACTGCGAAATTTTTCACTGTTATTGACCTCTGCTCCGCTTTCTTTTCGGTACCTCTGCACCCTGACAGCCAATACTTGTTTGCATTCACATACAGAGGAGTCCAATACACATGGACTCGATTACCACAAGGTTTCATAGACAGTCCAAGTATCTTTTCCCAGGCTTTGCATGATTGTTTACAGTCTTTCCAACCAGAGAGTGGATCAGTATTAATACAGTACGTGGATGATCTACTACTGTGTTCTGATTCATTGGAAGCATCCCTGAAGGATACGAAACAGCTCCTGTTTCATCTTTCAGACACAGGACACAAGGTTTCCAAAGACAAGTTGCAATTATGCCAAGCTAAGGTAAAATATTTGGGACACTGTCTAACACAAGGACTGAGACACCTGACCGCTGATAGAATTCAAGCAATTAGAGACATGACTCTGCCACAAACCCAGCAACAGATCAGAACATTTTTAGGAATGTGTGGGTATTGCCGTAACTGGATCCCAGGGTTTTCCATTCTAGCGTTACCTTTGCAGGAGATGGTCTACTCAAACAAACCTGAGCGGATTTCGCATACAGACGAGTCCGAGATGGCATTTGAGAGACTTAAACAGTGCCTAACGCAGGCACCAGCATTAGGTATGCCTGACTATGGGAAACCCTTTGAGCTGTACGGAACAGAAAGTGCTGGTTGCGCGGCAGGCGTCTTAACCCAAAAGCACGGTGATGCCAGCAGGCCGGTAGCATACTACAGCGCTCAGCTAGACATGGTAGCGCGATCCCTCCCCACATGCTTGCGAAGCGTTGCTGCGATAGCATTGCTAGTAACGAAAAGCGAAGATGTAGTGCTAGGTCACAACCTCACAATTCATACACCACATGCAGTGTCAGCCTTGCTAAATTCTGCCCAAACCAGGCACGTCTCATCAGCGCGGTTTACAAGATGGGAATTGGCACTAATGGCCCCCGTAAACATCACCATAAGGAGATGCAGTGCACTAAATCCTGCAACATATCTCCCAGGTGTGCCTGGACAGGCACAAAGGGTGGAGGATGAGAGTGGTGGGGAAGGAGAATTTAACACAAAGGAAGACACACATGATTGTATGGAATATTTGACCCAAAATTTTACCGCAAGGCCTGACATCAGTGACAACCCACTGGAAGATGTAGATCTAACTTTCTACACGGACGGTAGTTGTCACAGACAGTCAGACTCGGGAGACTTGTGTACTGGATACGCAGTCGTAGATGACCAAATCACCATAGAAGCGGAACCACTAGGCCCACCTCACTCAGCCCAGGTTGCTGAACTGGTCGCCCTAACCAGAGCATGTGAATTGGCTAAGGGCAAATCAGCCAATATCTACACCGACTCTAGATACGCATTCGGGGTAGTCCATGATTTCGGAGCCCTATGGCGCCTCAGAAATTTCACGACGGCAGCTGGTACACCGGTAGCGCATGCAGCCCACATCAAAAGGCTTCTAACAGCGATACAGGAACCCGACAGAGTGGCTGTTATCAAGTGTAAAGCACACACATATAGCCAGGACCCAGTATCACTTGGTAACAGCCGAGCAGATGAAGCAGCTAAGTTAGCAGCTGGTACCCCCAGACAGACAGACACCACACAACTGATGGTATTTAATACCATCAACACACAGAAGTTGTGTGAGATGCAAAATTTGTGTTCCACACAGGAAAAGGCAGTCTGGAAGGCAAAGGGATATGGCCAGGAGTCCTCAGGACTCTGGACGGATGGACAAGGTAAACCGGTGGCCCCCAGAGCATATCTCCCATGTTTAGCTGAGGCAGCTCACGGGCTGACTCATCTGGGCAAGGAGGGAATGTGCAAGTTGGTAAGAGCATATTGGTGCGCCCCAGGATTTTCATCTCATGCAAGTAAGAGAGCAATGTCATGCCTTATCTGTTTGAGAAAGAACATTGGAAAAGCAATACCAACAGAACCATCTCATATCCCACCTGCAGGCGGCCCTTTCCAGGTAATACAGATTGACTTCATTCAATTACCCCCTTGTCGAAATTTGAAATATGTACTTGTTTGTATAGATGTTTTCTCAAATTGGGTCGAAGCATTTCCTGCGGCCACAAATACCGCTATGTTTACTGCTAAGAAAATTGTGCAGGAATTTGTATGTAGATATGGTATCCCTAGAATAATTGAAAGTGATAGGGGTACCCATTTTACAGGTGATGTCTTTCAAGGAATGTGTAAGTTGATGGGAATTGATAGCAAGCTGCACACTCCATACCGTCCACAGGCGAGTGCGAAGGTAGAAAGAGTGAACAGCACTATTAAAAATAAACTGAGCAAAGTTATGGCAGAGACAGGATTGACATGGCCAGAAGCTCTACCCATTGTACTGTACAGCATCAGAACCACTCCCAGGTCCCCTCTTAATCTGTCTCCTTTTGAAATCTTGTTTGGTCGACAACCGCATGTTATGATTAACCCTCAGGATGATTTGAAGTGTAACAATGAAGTGACTGTAAAGTACTTGATTAACATGAGTAAACAGCTAAGGAATCAAAATGATAATTTGAAGTTGGTGATTCCTGATTTACCAGATAGTAATTGTCATGACATTGAACCTGGGGATTATGTAATGATACGGAATTTTCTACGCTCAGGTTGCCTTATTGACAGATGGGAAGGACCATACCAAGTCTTATTGACTAGCACTACAGCATTGAAAGTTGCCGAGAGAGAGACTTGGGTTCATTCGTCCCATTGTAAGAAGGTTGCTGATCCAGAGAGGTCCCGTGATAAGGAACAGACGGTAGAGGAAGTTGTATCACTGGAGTGTCTGTTCCAGGAGGACTGAGGCGGCACCTGAGCATTTAGAATCACAAGATCAAAAGCAGTTGTCGATTCCCTGTTCCCTTTTATTGTTTTTCTCCACTCCCCATCCCCCCTCCCTCAAATTATTTTTCCCCCTTCTCATTCTTCTTCGTTTCCTCCTATAAGATGGACTTGCCCCAAGAGACTGTGATCCGGATTTTCCTGTTGACCATGATGTTGACCAGAGCAGTCTGTTCCGGCGAGAGTACCATGGAGGTCGAGAGAGGTTCTGGAATGGGTTCTGATGACAGAGATGGAGGCGTAGTTTCCCAAGAACAACATAATCAACAAGCAAAGGCGAGTATCAGAAAACGATCCGATAGCATTGACCATAGAAGGAATTGTGAAGGATTGTTAGCTGAAGAAAACTATATATGTAGGCTCTGTGACAACGTAGTTGAGGATGGGTGCATTAAGAAATGCCAATCCAGTTTTAATATCCACATGGACTGGCATCCCTTGAGTGACTATCACTCTTTAGTGGGTAGTGTGTTAAATCAAACAGATTGTTGGGTATGCTCTCAAGTACCTCAAGGTCATAGCAAATCAGGACTAGTACCATTTCCTTTAACGATAGGGGAGGTACTTGAGCTAAGTGGTGGGAGGCCGGTGGACAGGAGGTTTAATATCTCCAGTCCTCCTAGTTTGAAGCTCCACCAATATCATGTGGATAGATCCCTCATATGTTTTAACATTTCCAATCCCCGAAAGCCGGGAAATTGGGAAGTGTCGTGGAGTAACCAAACCATGACCTTTTCATATAGAGCAGATAGAATGCCGACAGATACAGAGCTTGTACGCCACATAGCCAGTAGAGGAAAATCTTTCCGATATAGGTATACCCTAGGAAATAGGATTACGAGAGTTGGAGAGGTATCACCAGGATACTGTGCACATATCGTACAAACTGATACGTGTACTAGACAGATGGGAGAATTAGGGTTAGGAGATTTCACATGGAAGATGTGTAATATGGTTATGTCCTACTCCATCCCATATGTTCTCCCCGATGATGCATATTTCATATGCGGGAGGAAGGCGTATAAGTGGCTTGCCCCAACCTCTGAAGGATTGTGTTATATTGGAAAAGTACTGCCTGAAGTAATGACTGTATCACATGCCAAAATGAAAGATATACACCGTGTTGCCCAAGCTCCTTATACTCACACCCATTACGAGCACGTAGTTAAACGGCACCTGATAGAAAGAACAGAGCATCCGGCCTCTGACATGATCCATGAATCCACCGGGATTCAGGTTCTAATCGCGTTAGATTTCACTCGCACCGCCAGAGGAGTGTTGAATTATAAATACATATCTGCGCTCGCAAATTTGTTAGACAATATCACAGAAATGTATGATGACACGTTTAGGTATACTGGAAGAGAACTTCAAGCTTATAAAACAGAACTGGTTCAGCATAGAATGATTCTCAATTATCTCACGGCAGTAACAGGTGGATATTGTGTCACACTGGCAACGCAGTACGGCGTGAAATGTTGCACATACATTACAAATAGTACCGAGGACCCGGTCGAGGTCATAGACCAAAAGATGGACGATATTCTCCGACTGAAGTGGGAATTTCGCAGGAGACACAATCTCACCCTTGCTGCTGTGAGTAATGAGCTGACTGGTTGGGTGTCATGGTTGAACCCGCGAAATTGGTTCTCCGGTTTAGGAGAATGGGCTCAAGGAGTCATAATGGATGTTGGGAAGTTTCTCCTATGTATCTTAGGTGTTATCATAACGATTGGCTTGATATTTAGATGCGGTCAGGCTTTAACGAAGTGCAAACGAAGTACCAGGGTGGTGAGTTTAAGGAGTGAGGAAACTGTAATTCCAATGGATTTGATTTATGACCCAAATGTAGAAACAATGATGTGATGAAAATGCGATTTCTACGGTCCGTTTCTTTCACCTGTTTTTCCGTTTTCTCCAAGGTAAAAAGACCCACTTGGACGAGGAATTTGATGAGCCGATATACAGACAACAGATGGATTAAAGAAGAAGTTTTGACAACCTGATACGCAGATTTTTGATGAACTTTGCCATAGATCCCCAGTTTCCCTAGAAATTTTAAAATTACGCTAGCCCAACACTTTTGTAAATCTATGGACATTGACAAAGCTTTTGCTCGCACCTTATGGGCAAAAGCACAAAAAAGACTGCATTCAACAGACACCGAACAAGACTTCAACCGACAAATGTTCATTTACCTGACATAGAATACCACTGCACTTACCGTAATTATGTCTTTTCTTCATCTCTACAACCTTCAGGTAATTACACACATAGTATAGGGAATACAGGCACAGATATCAGCAATCACATATTCCCCCATTCATGTATCATCAACTAAAATGTGCTCCCCATTTTGTTCAAAATCCGAAAAGAGCTCGGTAAAGTTTGACAGCCCATCCACAGACCCGTACCACGGGATAAGAAGGAATTCAAATGTATACTTCGCAATACCTCGAAGCTTGATTTAAAACACGTACGGCACGATGATACATGACCCCCAAGCACGGATTCATACACACTTGCTTCTGCTATCACACTAGGTCATACCCTTTTCCTACCTTCTCCTCTCCTCCCCTACCCAACCATGTAAATGTATTAACCCCTGACATATATTTTTCTCTTTTTGAAATGTTTTAGGAAGTGGCAGTTATTGTTGACTGCCAAAGGGTGGACTGTCAAAGTCAGAAAAATATCTCTATGCACACTGCCATATTTGCACCTCACACAGGTCTGCGCTGCGCATGCGTGCGCTCTCCCGTGCGTGCGCATACTCGCTGTTGCGGGCACCCGCGGGCGCGCGGTATGTGCATTTACGGTAGAGTTCATGTGTTCGTAGCGTGCGACTCTTTCGTTACATATTTCCACTATATAATGTATTTTGTAGATCATGGTCCCTTTGATAGATTCTGAAAGTTTGGTTAATATAGAATGTTCATGAACAGAGAGATCCCCCTTTGTTTGATACGAAGGGTTAGACAGGAGTAATACAGTGGTGTTTAGAACCCATCGGAAGAGTATTTAATTAGCAATATTCCGGTGTTGGTTTGAAGCGGATTAATCGCTCGTGCGAATAGTTATGGACATAAGAAGTTTATGAACATTTACTGTATTTGCACTTACTTATCCATGCGGCGGGAAACCCAGTTTCCCTCCCACCTGAGCTGTTGGAAATAGTCACAGCCCACCTGTATGAATGAACCTATGACCTTTTGTTATAATGCGAGGAGGAATTTCTGTGTCCAATGAACAATGAGATTGTAGGGACCATTGAATTGTATTGTGTGTGGGGCATAAATAGACAAGCCGATCACATCCAGCTCTCACTCTTCAACGGTTATCATTGCTGAAAATCGGGAGCTGGATGTCCAGAGGCGCATGCGATCGTTTCCTTTGTGCGTAAGTTTTCTCCGCAATCATATTGTCTTTCTTGTTGTTATGGGCCATTTCTCTCTCTCTCTCTCTTCTCTTCTTTCTCTCGTACTCTCCTAAACGTAATAGTATTGTATTGTATTTCCTGTGTAGTTATCTGGTTAGGTAGTCTATGTTATATTGTAGTGTATGACTTGTATTGTATTAATTTTTTTGCAAGTATAACATTCATAATATATATATTAGGCGTTGGACCCTAAGCACGGTATCTGTGTATTTCTTATAGTGTTAAGTATTCACAGAGCGTCGGTGACGCTCAAACAGCTTTTAAGTTAATAAGGTTACACTGTGTTGCATCTACACCCTATCTCTACACTAAGGTTTTACTGCATATTACATTGTTTATGGTTTAGATATAAAGGTTTAACATTGTGAGCGTCTACGCCGCTGGTGATCTCCTCGTGGTCCCGAGCGGCCGCTACGCTATAGCAAATCATTACGTTAGTCGGCAGCCAATAGCGTGCCTGCCTGTGATCTCTCGGCCGTGAGCGAACGTGACGCTTGAGCGTCTCGACCACGGCTAAGCGATCGTTACGCAACGAGCGTACCCTTACGGTACTCCATACGTAAATAGCGTACAGTGTTCTTAGACCTCATAAAGGGTTTTATATAAGATAAATATTTAGCTTTATCAATAGCAACAAATATATCCAATTTCACACAGATCTAACGTGGCCTAGCAATCTATACCTTGCGGCAACAATATGTGAGAGGGTATGCAAAGTATCGGTGCCCTTTGTGTTCGCTTTTGGCACCAAAACAAATTACACAGATTTTTAAATAGCTTTTTTCCTGTTTACCTACGGGTTCTATCAGCACCTCTGCAGACCAGACAGAGCAGACGCAATCTAACAGCACACAAATAGGTTTTTTAGAACATCCAACAACCATAAAAGGTTTAACGTAGATATGTTTCCACCCTTTGCTGATAGATTAAAGTCTGCTATGACCTGCTAGCCTGTGAACATGTGAAAACTGGATCGAGCCCCCAATTGTAAATGTTGATTTACGTACAGGACTAAAAAGCTGTACTTTAAACACACTTAATACACTTTAATATTGAGCCGCTGTGGCCGCTGTATTTAACCTTTCACCCTTATATTGTTCATAAACCTTACGTACACAAGATCGTACCGTGTACGCACTCTGTGTGCGTATGCCGAAAGGGCGTAGTGACTACACAGTTTGCGTACACAGGCCTACACGCTGTTAGCACAATGCAGCAGCCCAAGTGGCTGTAAATACACTGTAAACCTTAGAAAGGAAATGGGACACGACACCAATTGTAATTCAAAAACTATGTTGAGGTCCAACCCACAATGGTTATCTTTACTAGCAGGGGGTTACAACGATAATACAATACAATTAGAGAAAAAGGCTACAGTCAATGGTACATACGTTTGTTTGCCTGCGCTCCCCGGTCGGATCCTCAATCATCAAGGTAGATGATCTTTAGAGATTGTGAGAGTGACCTGGCCTGCAGCTGGCTTTTTATACATTTGTCCAAAACCTAACACAATGGAAACTGTAACCTCTTTGTCCATTGGACACAGGGATGGTCATTTACAGTACAGGAGAGGTCATAGGTCGGTTTGAATAGGTGGGCAATGTCTGGTCATGGTGCACTTGCAGATGTTCTCCTCTGGGTTTCAGCCGCATATCAAGTGTACAGTAAATACAATTAATATTTATATTCTGCTCCTGCGCATAACTATTCGCAGGAGCATGCGATCTTCTGCAAACCAACACGGGAATATTGCTCTTAAAATACCCTACAGCTGGATACCAAACACCACCTTATAACCTAGTTCTGTCCCCTCCTATCCTGTAAAGGTGAATCCCTTTGTTCTTATACCCTTTAAGCAAGTGTAACTCGCTGGTGTGGTGCAGGGAGACTATGTGTACATTGTGCACTATTTGGATTAAATATGTTATGTGTTTTTATGGCTTTTCCATGCGATCACAAATACTACCGTAATTACTCATACCACGCGCTAATACGCAGGACCGCTGGAGCGAACATACGCAAATTGCGAATATGCGCACGCACGGCAGAACAAGTATGCGCACGGATGCCATCTGTGTGTAGTTTGTATGTGATGTGTGTACTGAATTATTTTCGACTTCGGCAGTATGCTCACCATGGTGGGGCTTGCGAATAGTGCCCTCAGGAGTTAGTGTCTTGTCAGCGAGAAACAGGACCATTAACCCTGAGAGAGGTTTGGCCGTTCCACCCCATAAATACCACAAAGCAGGCAGGCTGGTGCCATCCAGTCCTGCCTGAAAATATCAAGCTTAGAAAATAAATGCAGAAAACTCTTCAGGAGCTTCCAGAAGCGTGACCGACTCCTCCAGGCACATTTTCTAAACTGAGTCTGGTAGGAGGGGCATAGAAGGAGGAGCCAGCCCACACTATCAAATTCTTAAAGTGCCCATAGCTCCTAGTGGACCCGTCTATACCCAATGGTACTAAATGGATTCCCAGTATCACCTAGGATGTAAGAGAAAATGTATTTTTCCCCTCAAAATTGTACACACAACAACGTGAAAAAGTGTTTGTGAGATTTTTGCAAATTTATTAAAAATAAAAAACTAAGATATCACATGTACATAAGTATACACAGCCTTTGCTCAATACTTTGTTGATGCACCTATGACAGCAATTACTGCCTCAAGTCTTTTTGAATATGATGCTACAAGCTTGGCACACCTATCTTTGGGCAGTTTTTCCTATTCCTCTTTGCAGCACCTCTCAAGCTCCATCAGGTTGGATGGGAAGCGTCGGTGCATAGCAATTTTCAGATCTCTCCAGAGATGTTCAATCGGATTCAAATCTGCGTTCTGGCTGAGTCACTCAAGGACATTTACAGGGTTGTCCTGAAGCCACTCCTTTGATATCTTGGCTGTGTGCTTAGGGTCTTTGTCCTGCTGAAAGATGAACCGTCGCCCCAGTCTGAGGTCAAGAGCACTCTGGAGCAGGTTTTCATCCAGGATGTCTCTGTACATTGCTGCATTCATCTTTTCCTCTATCCTGACTAGTCTCCCAGTTCCTGCTGCTTAAAATATCCCCACAGCAAGATGCTGCCACCACCATACTTCACTGTAGAGATGGTATTGGCCTGGTAATGAGCGGTGCCTGGTTTCCTCCAAACAGGACGCATGGCATTTACGCCAAAGGGTTCAATCTTTGTCTCATCAGACCAGAGAGTTTTGTTTCTCATGGTCTGAGAGTCCTTCAGGTGCATTCTGGTAAACTCCAGGGGGGCTGCCATGTGCTTTTAACTAAAGGGTAGCTACTCTACCATACAGTCCTGATTGGTGGATTGCTGCAGAGATGGTTGTCCTTCTGGAAGGTTCTCCTCTCTCCATAGAGGAATGCTGTAGCTCTGACAGAGTGACCATTGGGTTCTTGGTCGCCTCCCTGACTAGGGCCCTTCTCCCCTGAATGCTCAATTTAGACGGACGGCCAGCTCTAGGAAGAGTCCTTGTGGTTCTGAACTACTTCCATTTACGGATGATGGAGGCCACTGTGCTCATTGGGACCTTCAAAGCAGCAGATATTTTTCTGTACCCTTTACCCAGATTTGTGCCTCGAGACAATCCTGTCTCGGAGGTCTACAGACAATTCCTTTTGACTTCATGCTTGGTTTGTGCTCAGACATGCACTGTCAAGTCTGGGACCTTATATAGACATGTGTGTGCCTTTCCAAATCATATCCAATCAACTGAGTTTACCACAGGTGGACTCCAATTAAGCTGTAGGAACATCTCAAGGATTATCAGTGGAAACAGGATGCACCTGAGCTCAATTTTGAGCTTCATGGCAAAGGCTGTGAATACTTATGTACATTGGATTTCTTAGTTTTTTATTTTTAATAAATTAGCAAAATCTGAAAAAAACTTTTTTCACATTGTCATTATGGGGTATTGTGTGTAGAATTTGGAGGACAAAAAAGAATTTATTCAATTCTGGAATAAGGCTGTAACATAACAAAATGTGGAAAAAGTGAAGCGCTGTGAATACTTTCCGGATGCACTGTACAACTGTGTTAAAGCTTTTAAGACAAAACTCTGCATCTGGAAAAGGTGGTTCAATAGTTTCTATTTCACTAATTTTCCTACATGTCCGAGCTATCGACAGTCAGAGGACACTTCTGATGATTTAAGTTAGCAGGGGACATGGTTCAAGCCTTGGAAAGAGATAAAGTAAAGATTTTACCCAAAGCAACCAATCAGCATCTGCCATTTATCTAGTACAGTCTTTTAAATGACAGAAGCTGATGATTGCTTTTGGCAACTACTCCACTTTACCTCTCTCCAAAGCTTGATTCATCTCCCATAGTGTGCCTCTAATCTAAAGGAGTTTATTCTGATTTTGAAAGTAGGTTTGAAGACTTAAAAATGTGAAGACAATGGCCCTCATTCCGAGTTGTTCGCTCGCTAGCTGCTTTTAGCAGCATTGCACACACTAAGCCGCCGCCCTCTGGGAGTGAATCTTCGCTTAGCAGAATTGCGAACGAAAGATTCTCAAAATTGCGAATAGAAATTTCTTAGCAGTTTCTGAGTAGCTTGGGACTTACTCTGCCACTGCGATCAGTTCAGTCAGTTTCGTTCCTGGTTTGACGTCACAAACACACCCAGCGTTCGCCCAGACACTCCCCCGTTTCTCCAGCCACTCCCGCGTTTTTCCCAGAAACAGCAGCGTTTTTTCACACACACCCATAAAACGGTCAGTTTCCGCCCAGAAACACCCACTTCCTGTCAATCACACTCCAATCACCAGAACGAAGAAAATTCCTCGTAATGCCGTGAGTAAAATACCTAACTGTTGAGTAAAATAACTAAGCGCATGCGCTCTGCGAACATTGCGCATGCGCAGTAAGCGACTAATCGCAAAATAGAGAAAATCGGCAACGAGCGAACAACTCGGAATGAGGGCCAATGTCTTTTTATTCCATACCTCATTTTTCTTTGACAAGGTCCATAGGGGGAGATGTATCAAGCATTGGCGAGAGATAAATTGTAGAGAGATAAAGGACCTACCAATCAGCTTCTAACTGTCACTTTTCAAATAGGCCCAAACGTATTAAGCTTTAAAAAGTGATAAAGTGGAGTGTGATAAAGAGTGATAAAGTACCAGCCAATCAGCTTCCTAACTGTCATGTTACATGTCATGAAAAATGACAGTTAGGAGCTGGTTGGTTGGTGCTTTATCACTCGTTATCACTCTCCACTTTATCACTTTTTAAGGCTTAATATATTTGGGCCTTAGTCTGTACAATGGCAATTAGAAACTGACTGGTTGGACCTTTATCTCTCTCTACTTTACTCCAAAATTTGATTCATTTCCACCATAGAGCCAGATTTACCATAAAGCACTTTTCAAAGCCTTATTAACCCATTCAGAGTTAATGATGATTATAGAAAGTAACTCATATGAATAAATTGTTATTGAACAGAAGCTAGGCTTTGGTAACGTTATCATTCACATTATTCAGAGTTGTTAGCAAACAAAAAAAAACAAGAAATTGGGCAAAACCACCATGTTTTACTGCAAGTGGGGCAGATGTAACGTGTGCAGAGAGGTTTAGATTTGGGTGGGTTATATTGTTTCTTTGCATGGTAAATACTGTCTGCTTTATTTTTACACTGCAAATTTAGATTTTAGTTTGAACACACCACACCCAAATCTAAAACTGGGCATACACTACACAATAAAGTATCTGGCAGATACTCTGCCAGATCTGGCTGGTTGTTATGAAAATCTGGTAATGGATGAGAGCAAATGACAATTTTTGCTACCAATTCGTATGAACAACAGTTTTTGTCCGTTTAGCAACATTTGGGAGCAAATGCTCAATTGTCACTTGCTCTCATCCATTACCAGATTTTCATTCCAACCAGCCAGATCTGGCAGATTATCTGCCAGATATTTGTATAGTGCAGGGGTTCTCAAACTCGGTCCTCAGGACCCCACACAGTGCATGTTTTGCAGGTAACCCAGCAAGTGCACAGGTGTATCAATTACTCACTGACATATTTTAAAAGGTCCACAGGTGGAGCTAATTATTTCACTTGTGATTTTTTGAGGAGACCTACAAAACATGCACCGTGTGGGGTCCTGAGGACCGAGTTTGAGAACCTGTGGTATAGTGTATGGCCATCTTAACTCCATGTACACGTTACATCTGCCCCATCTGCAGTGCAACATGGTTTTGCACAATTGCTAACTTTTTTGGTTTGCTAAGAACTCTGAATAACCACCATAGGCCCTCATTCCGAGTTGATTGCTCGCTAGCTGCTTTTAGCAGCATTGCACATGCTAGGCCGCCGCCCTCTGGGAGTGTATCTTAGCTTAGCAGAATAACGAACGAAAGATTAGCAGAACTGCTACTAAATAATTTGCTGCAGTTTCTGAGTAGCTCCAGACCTACTCCTAGACTGCGATAACCTCAGTCCGTTTAGTTCCTGGTTTGACGTCACAAACACGCCCTGCGTTCGGCCAGCCACTCCCCCGTTTCCCCAGCCACTACTGCGTTTTCCCTGGCACGCCTGCGTTTTTTAGCACACTCCCGGAAAACAGGCAGTTTCCGCCCAGAAACACCCACTTCCTGTCAATCATACTACGATCACTCGAGCAATGAAAAAACGTTGCTCTAGCTTGTATAAATCTACAAAGTTTTGTGTGATAGTACTTAGCGCATGCGCATTTTTGCCATTTTTTTACTTAATCGCTGCACTACGAAAATCGTCAGCGAGCGATCAACTCGGAATGACCCCCATTCTTATGTACTGCAAGGGGAAACTTACCAAAAGTTGATTTTGTTTAACTTAAAATCAATGACAATTGATCAAAATATATATATACTTCCAGGGCCAAAACACAAATTTATTAATATTTAAATGTTAATATAAAAAAAAATCACCTGTTAGCAAATAGATTAAAATTGACCAAAATCAACCTTTAGTAAATTGCCCCTCAAATCTGCAGTGTATTCTCACAGCAACTCACAGTTCCCCTACAACAGAGGTTCTCAAACTCGGTCCTCGGGGGCCCACACAGTGCATGTTTTGCAGGTAACCCAGCAGGTGCACAGGTGTATTAATTACTCACTGACACATTTTGAAAGGTCCACAGGTGGAGCTAATTATTTCACTTGTGATTCTGTGAGGAGACCTGCAAAATATGCACTGTGTGTGCCCCCGAGGACCGAGTTTGAGAACCTCTGCCCTACAACATATATGGAATTTTCTTTCCATTTCATAATCTCACTATTTTCTTTATTAGTTTTCTGGTATTCTCACTAAGGGGCATATTCATCATCCTTTAAACGTCACAATTTCCCCATGTAGAAATTGTGACATTCATCAAACTCAGGAAAAAATTTTTTTCCGGAGTTTGACAGTGGAACTGTTCACCATCTTGAGATGGCGAACATCCCACGAGTCTCTACACAAGCTGCTATTTACATGGCAACTTGTGCAACATTGGGAGGGTGGAGAAGAGGGGCCGCAAGGTCAGCTGAACACACAAAGCTGGCACTAGGAGCGGTGGGGGGGCGTGGCTGCAGCGTGGTCTGCTGGACACACAGAGCCGGCACAGGGAGCGGTGGGGGGCTGCGACTGCAGCTTGGTCTGGTGGACACAGAGAGTAGGTAATGGGAGTGGTTGGGGGGCCGCAGCTGCAGTGAGGTCTGTAACCGGCACTGGGAGCGATGGGAAGGGCTGCGGCTGCATCAAGCTAGTATGCATTCATTTTTTTTTTCATGTTTTATTACCTATACCCTCAGGGGGAGCGGTGGAGAGGCGGTGGCTACAGCAAGGTGAGCTGGCAGCAAAACACAGTGCTGGTAGGGGGTGCGGGGAGAGGGGTGGTGGTGGTGGGGGGGGGGGGATAGTCATGGCTGCAGCTAGAGGGGAAAATTATTACTTTTCTTCTCAAAAATACCTGTTTTTCGAAAGTGATAATTTTCTGATGGTGGCATGATGAATCATGACAAAACTTGTTAGTGAATGCAATAAGAATTAAAAAAAAAAAACATTCTCATTGCACATTTTTTCATGATGAATATGCCCCTTAATCACAATTTTAAAATTACCAAAACATCTCAAGCTAAAATGTTATTGCATATAGATTAATTATATTATTCAGTAAAGGTCAATTTTAATTAGTTAATTAAGACCAGTCTTTAGCAATAGCTAATTAATTATTACTTGCTAATTGTAATTTTTTGAGCCATATACAAATATTTTTTAATGAATCTAATAAGTATTGACAGTGTGATTATAATAGTACAACTATCTTTTTTTGTTATTTAATATTTGAATAGGAAACTATGTAACTGGGCTACAGTATATCGCTAGAAATGATTGTCTTACAGAAAGACTTTAATTATATCCTGGCTTTGAATGGTCGCCCAAACTAAAATGAGGCACTCTCCATCTTGGGCTCTACTGGATATTGTAAGAGCTCTATACCTCATTTTAGCCCTCTTGCAGCCCCACTAAAAGTTGTATTAATAAAACTTGGCCTTGACTACACTTGCATACAATGGACTCTAGAGTGTCAGGTGTTATTTTGCAAAATCAAACATTTACTGTGTGAAAGACCTGTTACTCTCTACCTGACTTTCAGCCAACTCTTTGTTTCCCATGTGGGTGCCTCAGATATGGGATGTAGCCTGTATCACAATTTCATATATAATAGATATGGCCTGTATCACAATTTCAAGAAGATAGAGCATCTTGTGATGAATTAAGGCTGGAAGCTCTATCACTGGGAGATCATGAGAAGGAGGATCTCATTTTGGAATTGTCATCAAGCCCTCTTTTACTACTTGATGGGGGTCATGGGGTTGGTGGAGGTGGTGGAGAGTTCATTTTAATATCTTCACTGTGACAACCTTACTTTTGTGGCCCTGGATATATCATGGACTATAAGCTGATGCAGTATGCAGGCCACATGTGGTACATGTGAAACATATAGGGGAATATTCAATTGTTTCAAAAGTTAGTTGGGTGTCTGTTTTTTCCTATCTAATAGACAGGAAAAAAACAGACACCCAACTGACTTTTCAAACATTAGAATTCCCCCCATAATGTCCCTATGGGCTCAATGGTCTGCAGCATGTATGGTATGGTGAGGGGTATAAGATGCATTTGAGGGACTGTATAAGGAGTTATGTGTATTGCATAAAATTATGTTTTCGTGTTTCTGAAATGTCACAAGGGGTCAGGTGGTTTTACAGGAAGAATACAGTATATAAGGCTGTTTATACCTTCCCTCTGCCTCTATATTGTATATGTATATATTGGTTTATTATAATGATATTCTTTATAGGTAGTTACTGATAGGGACAGATCAAGGGGCGTCTTGCCAGCAGCATCTGTTAGACTGGAGGTAGGTCCACACGTCCTCTGTTTACCACTAGGCAGTAGGATTCAATAAAGGACACTCCCCCATAACAAAAAGGAAGTCTCTCAGACCTCAGAGGCAAGCTCCCCAGGCAGTAATTAACAGCAGTGCCTATCCCCGCTGGCAAGAGCTATGGTGGTGCTACATTCCACCTGTGATGTGCACACCTGGCAGCCCTAAACTTATTCTACCCCACCAGGAGGAGTCAACATTGCTGGAACCAGCAGCTAAGTCTTCTGTTGGGCTGCACGCAACTCTGACCTAGAAGCCTCACTGATGCCATTTATCTATGTGATATTACATGCGCATTAATCATCTGAGTCAGGTGCAGTAGGTGGCTAATGTGTGCTAGGAGTGTTATCTTCCACTGTTTTTAGTGTGCATTTTTTAAATATATTGTTTTTTTTTTTCTTAATTACAGGCAGAACAGTGTGGCATAATATGAATGGCGGTTACTACTGTGTGGCATAATGTGAAATACTGACGCTACTGTATGGCATAATGTTAATTACAGTACAGGCATTTCTGTGTTGAAAAATGTGGGTCACGGGCACTACTGAGCATTGGGGCATATACTGGGGAACTACTTTTCAAAAATCCGGCATTAGACCCTAGGACCTAAATGGTGTATAACATAACATGAGGTTAGAGAAATGTAACATGTGGGAACCCAAAAATCATGATTGTACTGGATGGGCCCCAAGTTTTTTGTTCCTGGGCCTCCATTTCATAGGCATGAGATTGGAATGTAAGGTTATTTGGGAGAATCTCAAATATGTAGTCAGTGCATGCATAGTTTGGCATTTCTGACTTAGCCATTGAACGCAAGACAAACCACTTATAGGGCTACCAGCCCAGGCTCTGAGCCAGAAAGTTGTTTTTATGGACTTGTGCCAGAACTTGGAAGAGAAATGTTGCAATTTAGAAAGGAGCTGAGACCTATTAAAGGAAACGAGGGGGCTCTGGGCTGGCACATAAAAGGGCTTATGGTGTCTCTGGGCGAGCATAAAGGGAGCTCTGGGTTGGCATTTCAAGGGGCATGAGTGAACAATGGAGCATATAAAGGTGCATGAAGGGGCTCTGAGGCTGCTGTGTTAAAATCATTGTCCTAAAATATGTTACGTTTTTTATATGGGGAGGTTGGGTGCCAAAGAAAATTTTCACCCTGGGCTCTAGTTGGACTAGGACCGACCCTGGTCACCAATGCAAAGTGGAGGTCAGGAAACTCAATCTATCTCAGCTTCATATTAATAAGGTTGAGCTCCAAAGAATGGGGAAATATTTGCTGGGTCTCTCTTACTGCGCTCTGAGACGTGGGTAAAGCGATAGCATTCTTTATTTTACTTTTTTAATGCCGGCAATGGCTACTGTGTTAGAATGTTGCCCAGGATTTCCTGATACATCTTATTTTGCACTCGGGTATTTGCTGTAGATTATCATGATTCCCAATCTTGTCACTGTACTCTTGGTAATCAAATGGCTAATATCTTAAATGTACTTATTAAATAGACTTTGTCAACCTTTTTCTCCTGGTTCTTCCATATTTGTCGTCCTGACCAACTCAGGGACTGCAGTGTTAATTGAACACAAAGTTGTAGCTGATAGTCTGACTTAAAATAAAATGAACTTTATTTTGACACAAACAAATTATGAAAATGTATAAAACCCCAACTTGTATCTACAGTATATATAGCACATGATAATAAAAGTAATATGTTTTTTGCAATATTGAAAATAATTATTAGATTTTATTGATACTAATGGTAGTTATTTTGATAGTTGTAGTGTGTTTTGGGCTGAATGAACTTTAGTATATGCAAAACTTAGATTTCAAAATACAAATAAGTATATACCATACAAGCTTTGGATTCTTATCCAGTGCGAGAACTGCATAATTTAAATATTTACAAAATGTACATATTGAACTAGTAAAAAAAAATTAATATATGACTGCAACACGTATATTAAATTTATACATTTCTTAAGAGCTTTCAAAACTGTACAAAATATTCTATACGAAAATATAAAATTAATTTATAAATACAATGGCTTTCATAATTGTTTAACATGCTTCCAACTTATTACTGCTGCGTTAACAAATAATCCAAATAATCTTTTCCATATGAAAGATTTGCTACAGTACCAATAAAATACATTGAATTCTGAACTAATATTATGAATTGCATCCTCTGTGCTACAGAACCGGAATACTCGGAGGTACCTTGTGTTGAATATTTAGCACCCTTACAGCATTCTAGCAGGGAACATGGCTGTGATTACTTGGGGGCACTAAGGAAGCTGGTTCATGTAAGCTGTTTACATTTTAATTGCAGCAGGCATCAAAACAACATGATAAACACTGATAGATTGTCATAGCAAGAAAAACAGGTATGTCTTACCCGTATTAGGTATAATGTAAGGAGTACAAAGAAGTATACTTTTACATAAAATATGCCCCTGCCTCCTCGCCCGTTTGTGCAGTGCAAAGCACACATTCCCTTGCATTCATGCTAATAAAGACCTGATTGAGATGCGGACAGCAATGCAATCGCAGCTGCGATTCCAGACACAGTTCAATGTGTGAAGATATACTAACGCTGCCGCTGACTGGAAATGTATTGAGATGCTCATACATTGTTTATCTGAGCAGGGCTGTCTTAACAGCATTGTAGGCCCTGGGCAAAGTTATACACTCTGGCCCCCACCCACCCATTCATGGGAACAAAACAAAAATCATAACTTACCCGTCCTGCTTTCCTGCGCTGTCTCTACACATGCTCTCCATACATTGAATGTCTGCCAGCACTTTGATTGGTGGATAGCTCCAGCCATCCACCAGTCAGCATGCTGACAGCTATTCACTGTCTGGATGCAGGCTGGGAGGCAGGTAGAGAATGCTGCCTGGCCACTCTGTGTGCATTTTACAATCAGCGTGGTTGGCCAGCATTCTCTACTTGCCTCCCAAGAAGCTTAAGAGACAACAGCCCAGGGAGCATTTACCCACCAGTCCTACTCGCCCCTGCATAAAGTCCCTTAGAATTATGGGGCTGTGGGTAGCTGCCCAGTGTGTCCATACATTAAGATGGCTGTGCATCTGGTTGAGTCTATGGTCACACAGAATGGCCACGGTAGCTGAGATGCTGGTGCCATGTTTTCTGCATACAAGATCGCAGATGTATTGTATCACAGGTATTCAACCATATTTACAGTTTTTATGACACTCTGCATGAGTCTATGTAGACAATATATCCAACATGCCCTTACTACTGAAAATGATAGTAACAGAATATCATAAGAGTACATATTACTGTTATTTCATTAAATAACTGAGAATAGAACTGTGCACTTAAACATCAACATTCAGAGATGTACTTTGGAAAGAACTCTTAAACACTTGGGACTGTGCCTGGAAAGGTGGGACACATGGTAGCTATTTGGCATGTAGGAGGGATAATTTTTATGATCATTTGTTTAGTCTAATCTGGATTTTCTTTGTTCTCCTCTGGAACATTTCCTAGCAGTGAGATATGTGTTGTATTCATCCATGAGCTGTTGTCTGTCATAGAACCTATTTGCATGTGTGGACATCAGTCATGCTCTCACACCGCCTGCAGCGCACATAGCAGCACCACACAAATTTACACTCGCATCTTTCTACATGTCTGATCACATGTGTGTTATAACCCCTCCCACAGCAGAGCAGGTTGCAACCATCTGGTCCCTCAGAGGTGCGGTTACATTCCCGCCCATGTGTCCCAGATATTCCTAGTTTCTGATCTTCCACACAATAATTTGGGGATCTGTTTGAGTACACAAGATCTTCTTTTCTGACAGGAATCTTACGATGATTTTTCTCTTTCCTACGGACCTTGCGCTTCATTCTGTCCGATATCTGGATGCTGTTTTCATATTTGTCTTTTAGGTAACTGCCAATCTTTTCAAATGAAGACATAGATTTCCAACAGGTTTTTACAGCACAGGAACCAGAGACTCCGTGGCAGCGACAGTCCACAGTCATGAGCTTAGCCACAGCCTAATGAAACAGACACAGTGCAGCAGTCAGTAGGGGGAAAGCATTCAACATCTATGAAGTGCATAAAATCTTTGTGAAAAAATAATACTACATTTTGTAAAAATTATTATACCATATATAATATATCTACAAGAAAGGAGTTAGGGGTCTATTTACTAAGCCTTGAATGGAGATAAAGTGGATGGAGATAAATGACTGGCCAATCAGTTCCTAAGGGGGACATGTACTAAGCAGTGATAAAAGTGGAGAAGTGAGCCAGTGGAGAAATTTTCCATGGCAACCAATCAGCTGCTCCGTACAATTGTATAGTATGCAAATTAGAAATGTTAAGTCAATGCTGATTGGTGGCCATGGGCAACTTCTCCACTGGCTCACTTCTCCACTTTTATCACTGCTTAGTACATGTTCCCCAAACTACCATGTCACACGCTGGGTTTGAAAAATGACAGTTAGGAGCCGATTGGCTGGGACTTTATCTCCAGCAACTTTATCTCCATCCAAGGCTTAGTAAATAGACCCCTTAGTCTCTTGTGTCCATGTGAAATGTATTGTAAAGTCCATCATGGACTGTTCTAGACTCAAATTGTCAGCTAGTGGTGTCCATCTTAAAAACACACAGTCAGGGCCAGCGCTACCACTTAGTGAACCTACTGTAGGCAGTCACTTTGGCACAAAACTTTAGAATTTGTCTAAAATCTGTATGATGCCATAAGGCCACGTATCCAATGCTCTTATTCACTCCATGGCACCAACCACTGACATGGAGGCGCAGCAGCGGACAGACTCGTATCTGTTAAGACTCTTATCTCTATGCCCCTCTTGCAAGTTAGTAATAAGCAGGGATTGTAGTGGTGGGATATGATGTCTGAGGAGCAGGAGATGCTACCCCAACTCTCCACACAAGGGGAAGATGTATTAACCTGGAGAAGGCATACGGAAGTGATAAACCAGTGATATGTGCAAGGTGATAAAGGCACCAGCCAATCAGCTCCAATATGTAAATTAACAGTTAGGATCTGATTGGCTGCTGCCTTTATCACCTTGCACATATCACAGGTTTATCACTTCCTTATGCCTTCTCCAGGTTAATACATCTGCCCCTCGGTTAGAACCAGGGGCAGGCAGTGATGATGGAGGGGGTGGGTGACGCTGGATGGCAACACTTCAAACATGTTGTAAATTCCACATTATAGATGCATTGCATGATATAAGCCTTGTTAAACAGACTTTAATTGCCAGTGTCACTGTAAAAGCTTATGTTTAGGAGTACAGGCTTACATAACGAACCTTTGGAGATTCTCATTTAAAGTCCATGTTTGCATATAACACAAATGATAGTGGAAAGCCATTTCTGGTCTAAGTAAATGTACTCAATCTATAAATGTTTAGTAGAAGAGACTGTCAGATCTATGGGCCTGATTCATCCGTAAGGATAACTCAGACGGTTGAGAATCGACTTATCTATGTCCAATGCTGCAACTTTATATGCAGCAACTTGGATTTGCAAAGCCGCTGGTCGGCGTCTCAATACAAATCCTGGCAGCTATATCAGTATTAGCACACATCGCTGATTCAGGCCCTATGGTGCCATCTCTGTACAGACTGGATTGTGATGTCTTCCCTTTGTGTGTGGTTTGTCACAGATTTGCTTTGCTACAAAATAATCGCACCACACATCAGGCTGATGCCGTATGAAATAAATAAGTGTATTATGATAAGAATAAATAAAAACTGACTATACAACAAAGTTAAGTGTACGAGAAGGTATAGCAGTAAGACCTTTACTCTGTTACAGAATTGTTTTCATAAAGTGCTTGCATCACTTTATATTTCCATTATATATGCAGGGGAAACTGGCAAATATTTCAATGTTTAGTATTTTCTGAAATGCAGGTTTTAGAGTAGTTTTAGTTTATAACTTCTGTGGATATATATGTTTTTGTTCATTTGTAAGGGTCTGAGCAGCTGCATTCTCTGTCTGTGCAGCAGTGTTTAGGGAAGCCTCTGTGTGAGTCTGGCACTGGCTTATGATGGCCATATATCATTTATGAGGCTTCAGGTTACCTCCAAGTGAGTTTTACCTGGCATTTGTACATATGTATGCATGTCAATGTGCTTACTCTCATAATGGGCATTGCAGCCAGCCATCCTATCACAGGCAGCTTGGTATTGAATGGGAAGGAATACCTTAAAAATTATGCAACTAAGTGGCTGATATAACAAGATGGGTTTGCAAAAAAAAGAGAGATTAAATATTTTTTTCTTCTCATAGTGCGCCACCCAAGAGATAATCTTTATCTTACTTCTACTTCCTACCTTATTGTCTATGGCAGCACCCCCAACATATGATTATGAATTAAACCATAATACATGTATTAATGGGGTATTCATCACATCTAAAGGAATGCTAATTGATTTTTGACTAGTGCAGAAGATATCCACTTCCCCCCTTTTTCCTTTATCGATTATCCTTGTTTCCGGGGACATATCCAGTGCGCATGCGCAAAGCACTCGGAAATGGCCGTGGCAGCCATTTTCCAAGTGATTTGTGTCTGCAGTGCAGTAAGTATAATATATGGGTTCAGGGTGTGCGGTGTGGGCCCCCCTGTACTCAGGGGCCCATATGCACTGCACACCTTGCATCCATTATAGAAACGCCTATTGACTTCCTCCTCCAAAAATAGACCCTCTTCTGCAAACACTTCCTCCTCTAAAACTAACCACTACTCCTGCACGGAACACAAGGAGAGTTTATTGTTTGATTGCGTATACTCTCTTTTTTTCCAGCGTGTGCACATTATATTATAGAATAAAAATGCAATGTCAAGAGGAAATAGAGATCGCATACCTAAAATGATTATGCATGATATAACAGTTTTTGCACAGCTAGTTTAATTTTGATACGTTTGCCAATTTTTTGGTTTGTTACTACAATATGAAATTATGCAAAGTGGTTGGGATCAGCACATTCTTTATGTGAACAATGATACATGGGCTCCTAAGCTTATTATTTTTAGAACTGCAGGCTTTAAGTTAAATTTGTTTTGCTATGAAGTAAGCAAGTGCATTAAAGTCCTTCAAAAAACACACAGAGTAAGATGTAATAGCCTGTGAGAGGCAGGCTGTTTGGGAATTCCTAGGAGTTTGCCTTATTTTTAAAGCGTCAGTCATTTGCAAGGCAAAACTGGCCTTGTGTTGCATTGTAAATGATTGCCACTTTAAAAATACGAGCAGACTCCCAGGAATTCCAGAACAGCCTGCATCTCGCAGGCTATAACATTTTGGTGGTCATTCCGAGTTGATCGCAGCCAGCAACTTTTTGCTGCTGCTGCTGCGATCAACTAGTCCACGCCTATGGGGGAGTGTATTTTAGCTTAGCAGGGCTGTGATCGTTTGTGCAGTCCTGCTAAGCTAAAAAATTTCAAGCACAACATGACTAGCCCTATACCTACTTACCCTGTGCGACGATCTCAGTGATACAGGGGCTGGCTTTGACGTCAGACATCCGCCCTCCATTTTTCTGGACACGCCTGCGTTTTCAAATTCACTCCCCGAAAACGTCTGGAAACGCTGCGGTGACGCCCAGGTCCACCTTCTTCCTGTCCATCTTCTTTGCGGTCCGCTCTGCTACCGCTTACTTCTCAAGATGCGACCCCTGACACCGGGCAACATCGCACACGTGCACTGCGGCCGCTGCGCATGCGCATTCCGTACCCGTTCGCACTGCAGCGATACACCGCTGCGTGCAAACGGGTCGGAATGAACCCTCCTTTGACCATTTATTGTTTCTAGTGTAAAAATAAAATGTTTTTAATCTGAAACTGAAATACTACAAGTTTTGTGTATAAAACAGAGAATAGCAGTGTCCGCTAATGTCACTTTGATGCCAGATGTTTTTAGAACTGAATTTAATGTGACTATGAATCCTCTGTGAGAAAGAATTACGTAATGATACATACCATCCTGCCAGCTTCATTGTTATGTAAGTGCATTGCACTAAGAATATCTGATTCCTTTCCAGTTGTATTTTTGTAGGGGGCATCAAGGAATTTCCTGCTGAACCACATTCCGTACTGAAGATCATCTGAGCAGCCCCCCCAGTGCCAGCCTTCACTGGCTGAGCCTCCGTTTTGAAGGCTTGTGTCACAGGAGCATTCGGTCATATTCCCAGCACTGCATGCTCTTGTCACTGTGTGCACCAGGCCCGCTGCTGTCACTGCAGAGATGAACGCTGTTTCTTTGGTACCTGAAATAACAAATTTAGCTTTAAACATGGAGAGTAACATTTCATAGACTTAAGCCATGCATACTGCTATATGTTACTGTATAAAGTAGACATTGGAGATGATGGATGCCATTATTATTTCCTGTTTCAAAGCATTTTACATTGCCATTTAATACTTTGTAATCTGAGTTTTTTTCCATGAAATCTCCTGCAAAAGGCTAACTATCAGTGCAGATGGGGACTACGGTCTGGCCCCTATGTATTTACATATCTACTTAATGCCTTTGGAGGCATATTATGCTCCCGTCTTGCTCCTGAATCTGACACTGAGCACATGACCCAGATGTGACTCTAAAATTGGTATTTATCAAAGTTTTGAGAGAGAAAAATTGTAGAGAGATAAAGTGGGTAATTCAGACCTGATCGCTGGGCTGCTAAATTTGTGGTGCTGCGTTCAGATTCTGGCCGCCCAAAGGGAGTGTATATTCGCTGTGCAAGTGTGCGATCGCATGTGTATGCCGAGCTGCAAAAACCCCTCAGTAGGCGCACAGCTGCAAATCCGTTCGCACCTCACTCACCAGTGAATGATTTTTCCACGGCCTGCAGTCTGTGCGCAGCCCAGGACTTACTCCCACAGTGCGATGAGAACAGGCTGATTGGGGCCAGAGCTGACGTCACACACCATCCCTGAAAATGCTTGGGAACGCCTGCGTTTTCCCTGACAGTCCCACAAAATGGTCAGTTACCACCCATAATAGTCTCTTCCTGTCAATCACCTTGCGAATGGCTGTGTGATTGAAATTTTCGCACCAGCCTGTCGCTGTCCGGTGATGCCTGTTGTTGTTTGCTAACACGTGTGCGCATTGTACTGCATACGCATGCACAGTCTATCGCTGATCACCCACTGTGTGAAAACGCACAGCAACGATCAGCTCTAAATCACCCCCAAAGTTATGCACCAACCAATCAGATCCTAGCATTTTTCAAACACAGCCTGTAACATGGCAGTTAGGAGCTGATTGGTTGGTACTTTATCTCTCTCCAGGATTTGATAAATACCCCAGCAAATGTGACAGATTCCCCCGAAATGACGGGGCTGTAACTCTTAGGGACAGCGGTTATCGCTACCACTATCCATGCAAATAAACTTTAGTACACAGAGGGTATAGTCATCCCCACTGCAATAAACATTGAAAAAAATGTCAGCACTTCCGTGATTCTTTGTACATCCTTTTGCATCACAGCATTTTACATCCAGTGGCATAAATCACCTACTGAAAACGAAAGATAGTATTGCTTTCAGCAGACGGCACAGGAATGGTGAAGAAATTTGATAAAGGAGAAAGAGTTACCCTAATTGCACCCACTCTTACAGCTGTAAAAGGATTGATAGTTTGAGCATAACTACAACCACAGCAACCCAATCCTTAAGGGCACAGCAGCGTTGGAGGCTGAGGGGCCAGAACAAAACATGTGTCTTTTATTCCTCTCCACAGACTGACTGTATATGTGGGGAAATAATATGACACAGCAACTAATGAGGGACATATGTATGAGATATGTTATGTATGTAAATGTAATACATTTACAGCCAGACAACTATGTCAGATTGGTGAATATGCCCTTAGTACATTACATTGTTGTTTTAAGGCATACACAGTGGCACAGTGCCAGAGCCGTCTGTGAATGCAATGGCGCCATTTTTTCTGGGGAAGGTGGCCCATGGAAATTTGCATACAGACTCCATCCTGTGTTAAAACACCCCTGGGTATACAGTAATCAGACTTTATATCTCTACAGCCCTTTACAGATAAAAGGGTTAAAGTTGCATGCGCACATACCATTTTTGCTTGCCATATTTGTATAGAGACAAGACTGCATATTTATTTATTTATTCATTAACATTTATTTATGTAGTGGCAGCATATACTGTTGTGCTTCTTAACTGGATAAAACTAGTTAGTTTTTACAAGTGCTCAGAGTTGGTGAAGACTGGACATCAGTGTTTACCTTCACAGAGATACCCCCTGCCAGTGGCGGAACTAGAGAGCGGTGGGCCCAGGTGCGACAAAGTGCTTTGGGCCCCCCCCATCCCATCCAAGTCCACCCCCTCACCCCTGGAGAGGATCTGGTGAGGGGGACCTGCTCAGGGACAGAGAAATGGATACCTAGCAACAGTGCCGTAACTAGACATTTTAGCACTGTGTGCAAGAAACGGCATCGGAGCCCCACCCCTGCATGCAAAACAGGGGCGTGGCTTCGTAGGGAAGGGGTGTGGCCACAAAATACACATTACGGCAGATAGATTCCCCATTTTTACACATTGCGGCAGGCAGATTCCCCATTTTTACACATTGCAGCAAGCAGATTCCCCATTTTTACACATTGCGGCAGACAGATTCCCCCTTTTTACACATTGCGGCAGGCAGATTCCCCCTTTTTACACATTACGGCAGACAGATTCCCCATTTTTACACCTTGCGGCAGGCAGATTCCCCATTTTTACACATTGCGGCAAGCAGATTCCCCATTTTTACACATTGCGGCAGGCAGATTCCCCATTTTTACACATTGCGGCAGGCAGATTCCCCATTTTTACACATTGCGGCAGGCAGATTCCCCCTTTTTACACATTGCGGCAGGCAGATTCCCCATTTTTACACATTGCGGCAGGCAGATTCCCCATTTTTACATATTGCGGCAGGCAGATTCCCCATTTTTACACATTGCGGCAGGCAGATTCCCCATTTTTACACATTGCGGCAGGCAGATTCCCCCTTTTTACACATTGCGGCAGACAGTCCCAAGAAAGAAAGAAAGAAAGAAAGAAAGAAAGAAAGAAAGAAAGAAAGAAAGAAAGAAAGAAAGTAAGAAGAATTATACTTACCCTCTCCGCTGGCTCAGGCTCCTCGGTGCAGCTTCTGGTCACTCACGATTCGCGGGCAGGAGAGAAGGAGGAGGAGGGAGGTGGAGGAGGGAGCCGCAGCAGCGCTGTGTTATTGGTGGAGGCGCTGCTGCTGCTGCCCCTCTGCTTCACTATAGGCTGTTCTCGGAAGACAGCCTATAGTGAAGCAGAGGGACAGCAGCAGCGCCTCAATCAGTAACAAAGCGCTGCTGCGGCTCCCTCCTCCACCTCCCTCCTCCTCCTTCCCCCGTACCGCTGCTCCTCTCCTCTCCTCTCTGGGCGGCTGTGCGCTGCGAGCAGCGGTTGCCCGCAGCGCACAGCGGCATGTAATGAGTCAGTTTGACTCATTACATGCTTTGGGCCCCTGGACAGAGGCGGGCCCCAGTGCAACGCACTGGTTGCACTGGCGGTAGTTCTGCCTCTGCCCCCTGCACTAAACTGACATGGGTTCTACAGCATTTATATGCAGGAATACCAATTTAATGAAGACATTCTATTGGACAATAGATACACCTGTAATAAAGACAGGCCCAATGCCGCCTTGTGTTCATGACCTCATGGCTTAGTTGAGGCATGAATGAGGTTTTAAAGAGAAAAATGGGAGAATGTGATATTGAAATTAATTACGGTGATGTATGACTTAATAGCGATGTTTTATTTTTCTACCATTCTCACTTTTAATCTGGGATAAATTACTGCACAAGGCATTTGCCCTTGGTACTTCCCGAACCTACACACACACACACATATATATATATATATATTAGTGATGAGCGGGTTCGGATCCTCGGAATCCGAACCCCCCCGATCTTCACCCTTTTTACACGGGTCCGAGGCAGATTCGAACCTTCTCGCCTTGCTCGGTTAACCCGAGCGCGCCCGAACGTCATCATCCCGCGGTCGGATGCTAACTAAATTCGTATTCTATATAAGGAGCCGCGCGTCGCCGCCATTTTTCACTCGTGCATTGAAAATGATAGTGAGAGGACGTGGCTGGCGTCCTCTCAGTTTTATTCAGGTGGCTGCAAATATCTGTGCTCGCTGCTTTATTGTGGGGACTGGGGACCAGCAGTATTATATTGGACGAGTACAGTGCAGAGTTTTGCTGACCAGTGACCACCAGTATTATACGTTCTCTGCCTGAAAAACGCTCCATATCTGTGCTCAGTGTGCTGCATATATCTGTGCTCACACTGCTTTATTGTGGGGACTGGGGACCAGCAGTATTATATAGGAGGAGTACAGTGCAGAGTTTTGCTGACCAGTGACCACCAGTATTATACGTTCTCTGCCTGAAAAACGCTCCATATCTGTGCTCAGTGTGCTGCATATATCTGTGCTCACACTGCTTTATTGTGGGGACTGGGGACCAGCAGTATTATATAGGAGGAGTACAGTGCAGAGTTTTGCTGACCAGTGACCACCAGTATTATACGTTCTCTGCCTGAAAAACGCTCCATATCTGTGCTCAGTGTGCTGCATATATCTGTGCTCACACTGCTTTATTGTGGGGACTGGGGACCAGCAGTATTATATAGGAGGAGTACAGTGCAGAGTTTTGCTGACCAGTGACCACCAGTATTATACGTTCTCTGCCTGAAAAACGCTCCATATCTGTGCTCAGTGTGCTGCATATATCTGTGCTCACACTGCTTTATTGTGGGGACTGGGGACCAGCAGTATTATATAGGAGGAGTACAGTGCAGAGTTTTGCTGACCAGTGACCACCAGTATTATACGTTCTCTGCCTGAAAAACGCTCCATATCTGTGCTCAGTGTGCTGCATATATCTGTGCTCACACTGCTTTATTGTGGGGACTGGGGACCAGCAGTATTATATAGGAGTAGTACAGTGCAGAGTTTTGCTGACCAGTGACCACCAGTATTATACGTTCTCTGCCTGAAAAACGCTCCATATCTGTGCTGCATTGTAGTATATAGTAGGAGTACAGTGCATAATTTTGCTGACCACCAGTATATAATATATAGCAGTACGGTACAGAAGGCCACTGCTCTACCTACCTCTGTGTCATCAAGTATACTATCCATCCATACCTGTGGTGCATTTCAGTTTTGCACAGTTTGCTGACCACCAGTATATAATATATAGCAGTACGGTACAGAAGGCCACTGCTCTACCTACCTCTGTGTCGTCAAGTATACTATCCATCCATACCTGTGGTGCATTTCAGTTTTGCACAGTTTGCTGACCACCAGTATATAATATATAGCAGTACGGTACAGAAGGCCACTGCTCTACCTACCTCTGTGTCGTCAAGTATACTATCCATCCATACCTGTGGTGCATTTCAGTTTTGCACAGTTTCTGACCACCAGTATATAGTATATAGCAGTACGGTACAGTAGGCCACTGCTCTACCTACCTCTGTGTCGTCAAGTATACTATCCATCCATACCTGTGGTGCATTTCAGTTTTGCACAGTTTGCTGACCACCAGTATATAGTATATAGCAGTACGGTACAGTAGGCCACTGCTCTACCTATCTCTGTGTCGTCAAGTATACTATCCATCCATACCTGTGGTGCATTTCAGTTGTGTGCAGTATATATAGTAGTAGGCCATTGCTATTGATACTGGCATATAATTACACACATTAAAAAATTGAGAACAAAAATGTGGAGGGTAAAATAGGGAAAGATCAAGATCCACTTCCACCTCGTGCTGAAGCTGCTGCCACTAGTCATGGCCGAGACGATGAAATGCCATCAACGTCGTCTGCCAAGGCCGATGCCCAATGTCATAGTAGAGAGTATGTAAAATCCAAAAAACAAAAGTTCAGTAAAATGACCCAAAAATCAAAATTAAAAGCGTCTGAGGAGAAGCGTAAACTTGCCAATATGCCATTTACGACACGGAGTGGCAAGGAACGGCTGAGGCCCTGGCCTATGTTCATGGCTAGTGGTTCAGATTCACATGAGGATGGAAGCACTCCTCCTCTCGCTAGAAAACTGCAGTGCCACTCCTAGATGGGCCAGGTGTTTGTGTCGGCCACTTGGGTCGCTTAGCTTAGTCACACAGCTACCTCATTGCGCCTCTTTTTTTCTTTGCATTATGTGCTGTTTGGGGACTATTTTTTAAATCTGCCATCCTGTCTGACACTGCAGTGCCACTCCTAGATGGGCCAGATGTTTGTGTCGGCCACTTGGGTCACTTAGCTTAGTCACACAGCTACCTCATTGCGCCTCTTTTTTTCTTTGCATCATGTGCTGTTTGGGGACTATTTTTTTGAAGTGCCATCCTGCCTGACACTGCAGTGCCACTCCTAGATGGGCCAAGTGTTTGTGTTGGCCACTTGGGTCGCTTAGCTTAGTCATCCAGCGACCTCGGTGCAAATTTTAGGACTAAAAATAATATTGTGAGGTGTGAGGTGTTCAGAATAGACTGAAAATGAGTGTAAATTATGGTTATTGACGTTAATAATACTATGGGATCAAAATGTCCCCCAAATTCTATGATTTAAGCTGTTTTTGAGGTTTTTCTGTAAAAAAACACCCGAATCCAAAACACACCCGAATCCGACAAAAAATTTTCAGGAAGGTTTTGCCAAAACGCGTCCGAATCCAAAACACGGCCGCGGAACCGAATCCAAAACCAAAACCCGAAAAAATTCCGGTGCACATCACTATTATATATATATATATATATATATATATACACATGTACATTGTATGTATAACGCTGTATGAGGCGTGAAACTATTCATGTGTGTTATATGAAATAGTGCCACTGGGATAAATAACATATACGTCTCATGGCTAGAATTATTCATTGTGTCAGTTTGGAGCCCCCTGCACTTGCCTATGATTTTATATAAATAACCCTATACAATGAACAGAGCTCGGCATGTCAGCTCAGCGTGTGTTCCAACAGAGAAACAAGGATCAATATGTTTCTCATTAAGCGGACATAGATAAATAATTATCAACCCTTTTATTTGAAATTAAATGAGACTGTAATGTACTTTTTTGAAGAGCTAAAAATATTTTCTTTCAGTATGAATTTTCTTTAAAGTTCCATAATTGCCATCTAAGAAACTTTGCAGAACTCCATATGAAACATTTAGTTTAAAAAAAGTTTCTTTCTTCCCCAGGAGATTGCAGTGTTTGTTTTCATACTGCAATTAGATCACACTGTGGTTTCCTCAAGCTAAGCAGTATTTTTATTGGAAAAACATATCCCTTTTACCACACGCAGGAGTCCTCAAAACACTTCTCAGTAAAACCACAGCGGTGTTGTCTTAGAAAAATATAAAAAAGAAAGTCCCTATTGCAGGCATTCTTCTGGTTGCTGGAGTGGAGGGGATCTTACTTGTATTGTGTATGTTGGTTTAATATATATCTCAATCACCAAGTCAGAAATTTGATAAGAATGACTTAACCCTGGTCATAAATGGATAATTGATCCTGAGGGCCTGAAATGAAGTGTTGGAATTGGGGCTAAGGGCAGAGCAGATCCAGGCTTTCTGGAGGGGGTTACCAAATGCTTGAGCGCTCAGAGCCACAGACACACACACAGCCAGGGCCGGACTGCCCATCTGGCAAATGCCAGAAGGGCCGATGGGCTGGACCGGTCCACAGAGAGCCAGGAAGGCCGCATACAGCGCAGTTCCTGGCTTTCTGGTTTGTCCCCCGCTGCTGCCGCCACTGCCCGTAGTGCCCCATTGCTTAGCAATATGAGGGCATGGCGCGAGTCCACACCTCCTGACTCGCAGCACGCCCCCACTTTCAGTGTCTGCGTGCCCCGTTGCTAAGCAGTACGGGGGCGTGCCATGAATCCACGCCCCCTGGCTCACGGCACACCCCCATTTGCAGTGTCCGCGCACCCTATTCTAGTCGCGCACACGGATGCCAGTTACGGAAAGAGGCCTCAGTCTGTCCCTGCACACAGGAGACTTGGTAGGAAAATCTGCTGCCACTGGGCATGTACAGCAGCCAGAGCCGTCCCTAACCAATATGATGCCCTAGGCAAGATTTTGGCTGGTGCCCCCTAGCACCACCGCTAGTTCTGCAGGAGATGCCTGGCATGAGTCAGCTGGCAGCTCTGCTAACGTCGGTCGCCTTTTGTTTATGAAAATGCATCATAATATTTGCATTACTATGTGGCTAGGATGCACAAGCAGCTTCTGCTGATTAAAATGATATGCAGCATGCCTATATTCTGTGTTCGGCTGTGTCTGTATCTGCATATGAAATGCTACATTACAGTGATTTACAGGAATACACTGCAACGTAGCATTTCGTATGCAGATACAGCCGCAGTCACACACAGAATATAGGCATGTCGCATATCATTTTAATCAGCAGAAGCTGCTGGTGCCCCTAAGCATACCAAATGCCCTAGGCATTTGCCTAGTTTGCCTATGCCTAAGGCCGGCTCTGACAGCAGCTCTATTACACCCTATATACTGCATGTAATGGCCACTGGCCAGGATGTGGAGAAGGGGAGGTTCAGATCAGCTGGAATCCCCCCTTCCCCTTTGTTTGCCTATAGAGAACTGTGTGGAGGGTCTTAGCTATCCACGTTTTACTGTAGAGCTTCCAAAATCAAAACACTCATCTAACTCCAGTTTACATGAACCCTATAAAATCCAGATTTATTAGGGCTGATGCAGGGCTGTTTGCAAAACTGATGTGATTCCTCAAAAAAGTACACATATAAATGTACACTAGCTGATGTGTCCTGTTTCAACCAGGCAAAGGATTGCTGGGCAGAACATTTTACCTCTTTTCAGCCCTTTAGGAGTCCAGTTTTGAAAATACCTGCTTAGTGGGTGGCTGCTAACAACTGGCTCAGTTTTCAGACCATCCAGCTGGTCACATGTTCCAGGCCACCCAACAGGTGCACAGGGAGAGTTCGACAACTGTCACATTTTCCAGAGCACAATGGTAATACTTTGTAAATGGCAGGTGGATGTTTTGCCACGTAACATAAAAACAAAACAACCAGTTACAATGCCAATATTTTTCTGCAAATCTATGGGCCAAGGGGGTAATTCAGACCTGATCGCTCGCTAGCGTTTTTTGCAGCGCTGCGATCAGGTCAGAACTGCGCATGCATATGCACCACAATGCGCAGGTGTGTCGCATAGGTACAAAGCGGATCGTTGCTGTGCGATGGGTTTTACGAAGAATCCATTCGCGCAGCCGATCGCGAGGAGATTGACAGGAAGCAGGCATTTGTGGGTGGCAACTGACCATATTCAAGGAGTGGTTGGAAAAGTGCAAGCATTTGCAGTGCGGATGTCTGACGTCAATTCCGGCCCCGGACAGGCTGAAGTGATTGCAGCGGCTGAGTAAGTCCTGGGCAACTCAGAAACTGCACAAACTATTTTTGTACTGCTCGGCTGCACAGGCATTCGCACACTTGCACAGCTAAAATAAACTCCCCAGTGGGCAGTGACTATGCGAACGCAAGACTGCAAAAAACAGCAAGCGAGCGATCAGGTCTGAATTACCACCCAAGTCCTTTGATTTGGTATAAGGACCATCAAGACTACTACTCAGCTTAAGATGTAGTCAAACACATTTTTATATTCATTAGTGAGATCGTGCAGGAAAAACAATACACTGAGCATGCGCAGACTTTTTGTTACACATGCAAATTATAAATCAGCAGAAAGAGAACCCTAAGAGAATGTTAAGCTAGTGTAATCCTAAAATCTAAGTCTTCCCCGGGACACAGGGGCACCGATAGCTCTGCCAGGCTCTGGTATTGAAGGGTGGCGTGGTCAAAGAGGGAGATATTGTCAGCCCCCGCTGCTTGTACAATATGAAAAACCAAAATGTGTGTGTGGCCACGAAGTGCAAGGGGGTGGTGTCAGAACCTGTGAGTGGCAGTGGGCGGGTGGTCAGGCACGATCGCTACCCTTCATCACGCAGGGAGAGAGGTCTGACTGCAGCTGCCTCTCTCCCCAGCACACAGCAGCATTTATTGGGCTGGGGAGGGAGGCTGCTGCAGCAGCTGTCAGTCCTCTCTCCCTGCCAGATGTGCGGCTGTCAGCAACGGAGAGTGGGAGTCCAGTGCGACCCGGGCCCCTTTAGTGGGCCTGGGTAAAGAGTACCCGCCCTATCCCCTCTCTGCGCCACTTTCGGAACAGACATTTTTGCTGGCATTGTCCTGACTCAATTTATAAATAATGGAAAAGAAACATTTTATCAGTGTGATGAATGAAGATTAAAAATATGACACCAACAGTAACACTGAAATCTGGAGAGTAATGATAAATAGACTTATTTATAACGTTGGTATTGACCCTCATTTCTACCAACCAGTCTGGTGGGGTGATTGTTCATTGGGTCTTGCAGCAGTTATAACCACTATACTGGTAAATATTTTTTCAAAAAAATGCTCAGAAATTGTTGTTTTTTATGACTGAATTATGTGATGCACAATTCTATTGAAAAAATCAGATCACCGATCATTGCAATATCATGATATCGCAGCTTTGCTTTTCCACAGTAGCTGCTCCTCTCAGGAGCCGCCAGGTGTACACAGGGAAGGTAAGAGCTGTTTAATTTATATTTCAGCAGTGGTCAGCTACACGGTAGGCACTGGGGGAGGGAACCAGGAAGCAAAGGGGCTGGGATGTTCCTCTGAGAGTGGCAGCTGCTGGAAGATTATCTTCCAGTAGCTGCCCAGTGTGCGTTTCTGACTGGCCGCATCAGATGCAGACATGTCAGGTTAAAGCCCAGCCTGGCTTGGTCATATCTGATGCGCCCATACCAGGCAAGTGTATAATGAGCAAGGCTTTCCACGTTACAGATGCGCTATGATGATTATTGTCTAAGACAGTGGTTACCAAACATTTTTGAATCACAGCGCCCTAGAGAATCAGATTTTTTTTTACAGTACCCTTAGGCCAAAAGTTTCTTATTAAGAAATTTTGAAAAAAAAATATAAAATTAAGTCAGTTGTGCTTATATGTCATCCTTAGTTTCAGCTATTTGGTGAGGGACAGGATTTGCTACTGTTTGTCCACATATTTTATGATTGGCAGCCACTAGCACTAGTTTTTATCTATTACATTTGACTTGGTCATGGACCACCAATCCTAGGCACCTTTGCAAGTGTCCACACACAGTTTGAGAACACTGGTCTAACATAATGTCAGCACCACTTTAAAGGACCCATTTGACCTGATAATTATAATTTCTTAGCGCTGCTATGGGGGGCAATAAGAAATGTACTACTGGCCAGATTTGCTGCTGCATATGTATGGTCTACTGACTGCACATGTGTGAGTGCTAAGGAGGAATCCTATGGGTCAAAGTCACTTTTTGTGGTAAGTAGCCCATAGGCTACAATGCCTGACGCCATCTTCACATGACGTCAGCTACCAAGGGCGAGACAAAATTCAACAAAAAAGCATCCCCCATTTTGTGGTCAAAATAGGGAATAAAGGAAAAGTTCCCTATATAAATACAATACATCCAGGGTATACATAACATTGAAAAGGTGTTTTGGGGGATAACCTGCAAATATAATTTTTTTTACATTTCGTATGCATTTGTTTAAAACAAATTTTTAGCAATGTAAACAAGATGTCTGAATGATGTAAGCAGCCCACGCTGCCGTACTGTCACCAAGGATGTCTGAAGCTGATACCAAACTGACTGGACATTCATTAAGCAATGTAATGGTATATTAGACATTTAGAAGCAACTTACCGCTGCTCAGTTCATAGCTGAAGATTGAATGAGCTGATGCTAATGATGATGATGATAAGAAAGAAATTGAAAATGAAGGACTGGAGGTGTATAAAGATGGTAAAATAGAGCAGTTCCACCTTTCATGTTTGAACTGGTTTCTGCACTCTTGAATTCCCAGCCTGGCTCCCTCACGGATGCTGGACAACAAATATGGCTTCTTTTTACACATGTCCTTTTGCTGCATGCTTAGAGGGAGGTTGCTGCAGCCTAGCTTCTCTGGGACCCCAAAAGATGTGACACCCAACCACCTGCAATGAAAAATATTGCTGAAATGATGCATATTAACAACTGTGCCAAACTGACTTCTTACTGCACAGCCACAGTAGCAAAGTCTAAATAATCCATTACTGCAAGCAAAGCTGATCAGGGGACAGGGTCAGCCCTGTGTGAAGTTCTGATGATGTTGCACTGAAACGATTTATTATTTATGTCTTATCATTCATTTATATAATGGCCAGCGCTTTACAATTGCGTATTATCTGAGATATCTTATAGCCCAAACGTAACGGCCTGTGGGTTTTTCCAGTTTATGGCAATGTACAGTGCATGGCTTAGTGGTCAGGCATGGCATCCTGAACAAGCAGAACAGTACAGCTTGGACAACTAGGATGACACACACAAATATCACTGATGTGGTAGTGCTGAATGACAGTAGTTATAGGATGAATAGCTCCATACTGCATCCACATAATAATAATAATAATAATAATAATAATAATATTCATTATAATTGTTATTATTATTATTATTATTATTATTATTATCTTTTATTTATATAGTGCCACAAGGGCTCTGCAGCACCTAACAAAGTACATACACAATGAGCAAGACAATGACTTACAGTACGAGACAATGTAGGACAAGTACATGGTGTATAAACATGGCTGCATCAGCGGACAGGACACTTAAATAGTCATCAGGGTGGCAGAAATTGAGGGCTAGGTGCCGCTGTAGAGAGTATGGAATTGAAAATGGTCTAAGAGAGGGAAAGCACATGAGGGGAGAGGTCCCTGCTCGTGAGAGCTTACATTCTGAAGGGGAGGGGCAGACAGACTGCGGTGATATAGATGGGGTCGAAGTGAGCATGTGGCAGATAATCAAGTAACCGTGACAATTAAATGAAGGGGAACCATTTTATCAGCAAAACTCTGTTTTCCTCTCAAAACTGGGTTCAAACTGGGAAACTTAATAAAATCTTAAGTAGCACGGAAAGATAATGACAAAGGGGCAGATGTATTAAGCCTGGTGAAATGATAAAGTGGAAGGTGATAACGCACCAGCCAGTCAGCTCCTGTCATTTTTCAAACCCAGCCTGTAACATGGAAGTTAGGAGCTGATTGGCTGGTGCATTATCACCTTCCACTTTATCACTTCACCAGGCTTAATAAATCTACCCCTCAGAGAGATGAAGACATATCACAAACCACAACTAAGGTAAAGTGCTCTAATAGGACAAGGAACTGCATCTGGATAACCATATAAACCTGCGCATTATAAAATTAGAAACAATAATAAAACTTGTATTTTATAAATAAATAATAATACATGTAAAGTGTATCTACCACTTATAAAGAAAAGCTGTGCTGAGTAAATACCATAGCTGTTCACATATGTATACCTGAAATCCTCTTTGGAGTAAGTATTGTTCAGGTTATTGAAAACTTTTCCAGTATTGTGTTTGATAAATAATCCCAATTTATTAGATACAGTATGATACAGAACCAATGACTTCTTCCATGTGGAATATGAAGTTGAAAATGTCAGTTTTTAGGATGGAAGAAAAGCCAGATACTTAATTGGTCATAAGAATTGACCTTTCTTGTGGAACTCCTTTAGCTGTATGCAGTCTTCCATAGGTTTCTGAGTCCCATCTGTGATCAAATCTGTGATCCACACTGGTTACTAGCCCGAGTAATTATCCAGACAGTCCAGTGTATGTGAATTGTCGCAGGCTTGCAAAAAGATTGACAGCAAGTACTGTTGTAAGGAGAGTGACGCTTCTCTGCTGATGTGTTTCTGTGTCCATGTGACACTTTATCAAAGGAATAGCAGTGAAGAGCTACATCTCCCACACACCACACTGTGGGGTCTATTTACTAAGCCTTGGATGGAGATAAAGTCGCTGGAGATAAAGTACCAGCCAATCAGCTCCTAACTGACATGTCACAGGCTGGGTTTGAAAAATGACAGTTAGGAGCTGATTGGCTGCTACTTTATCTCCATATACTTTATCTTCATCCAAGGCTTAGTAAATAGACCCCATATGTCACTGCTGCAGAAACTTTGTGTACAAAACAACAGGACTGAAAAATGTAGCCAGCCTTAAAGGACATTGTAAATATCTGGCTACCTGCCACCTCCCTGCAGGGAACAGAACTTTATGGGTGGCATGCTACCAGTGCCAGGGATGCTTAGGGCCTTCTCTCCACTGCGGCACTGTGATACAATTGCCTGTGTTAGAAGAGCTGTCTACACCTCGTTTTACCCTTGATGTCAGCATAGAGAGAACAGTAGAGCACTGGCGGTGTGAGTGGTACTATAATGTGGACATTAACAATGTTGGGCGACCGCCATTCTGCTTGTTGGGGGCAGGAAGTTCATAATAAAACATTTACTTTGTTGGTGGAAATATAGTTTCCTTTCCGTGTGCAGCATAGGGCATATGGGCCAATCCATAAGTAGGGACAGGAATATCATACACTTAGAGTATCTTATTGAACGTGGGTATTTTATCTAGTAAGACAAGTTGTAGGCATCTTTAGATATCTGTGGATGCAATTTATGGGGGTGATTCAGCATGAATCGCAATGGTGCCGAAATCGCTATTGTGCGATATCAGCACCGGTGCACATGTGCGCACGCCATTGCGCGCATGTTCAAGGTCTTAAACTGCATTCTCTTTAGAACGCAGTCTGAGACCTGGCGGGGGGGGTGGGGTGATGGGGCGTCGACGCCATGTTTTGTGGGCGGCAACGCACCATGTGGGGGTTGCGGTCCGGATAACTCTGGTGTGTCTGGACCATTTGCAGTGCAGCCTGCGGCGGCTGCATGACGTCACACGCAGCCACCATGGCCCAAAAGATGGTGGGAAGCTCTCTGCCTTCACTACTAGGCTGTGCAGGCAGAGGGCTACCCTTATCATGCGAGCACTTCGCTGTTTAGCAAAGCACTTGCATGTTAGAGGTGGGAGGACCTGGCATGCGGGGTGGACTTGCCCTGTGCTGGGCGTCCCCCCGCATGTCAGTGTAAAGGGTTGTAGCTGTGTGATTTTTCGCACAACTACAACCCATGCTGAATTATGCCCTAGGTCTGTACTTTAGATGTAAGCAGCATCCAGCTCTATATCACAGGTTTTCCAATAAATGTTTCTGATAAATCTCATATGCATTCAGTTACAGATGTGTTACTAACTAAGCAAATTCACATTTATGGATGAATTTAATTACAAGATATATTGATTTGCAAAGTGTTATCAAATTCAGAAACATCATTTTATGAGGCCTTAGTACTCATTCCATAAATAACTCTGCCCTCTTTGTGGCATTGACTTAATTACATTATTTACTTTATCAAGTCTAATTAGATTTTAGCAAGGTATTAACTAAATATTAGGAGATGTCTTCTACAATTGCCGAACCTGTGTTGCCTTGGGCCCTTTACTATATAATAGCAGCTGAGTGCCAGGCTATACATTTTTCTGAATAAGATAGAACAAGTTATCACATCTGTCTGAATGTGTGGTCACAACTTTTTTCATGAGCTGGTTCTTCCATCGAAAATAGGTATACTTTCCTTACAGTATATTCATTGTTACATACTGCCATTGATCTAACTTCCCTAATCCATGCTGCTATGAATGTAAGCAGAAACAGATTACCATAATTGGAGGAGTGTTCCTATAATACTGCTGGTTACCTGCTGGACAGCCTCGCAGGCCACAAAGCCCCATACCCTCCACTGTGCATTTAAATATGTGTCTTTGGGCCAAATTCAGATCTGTTTGCAGCTGCAAATTTGTCAGCTAATGGGCAAAACCATGTGCACTGCAGGGGGGCAGATATAACATGTGCAGAGAGAGTTAGATTTGGGTGTGGTGTGTTCAAAGTGAAATCTACATTGCAGTGTAAAAATAAAGCAGCCAGTATTTACCCTGCACAGAAACAATACAACCCACTCAGAGCTAACTCTCTCTGCACATGTTATATCTAACCCCCCTCTGCAGTGCAAATGGTTTTGCCCATTTGAACCTGTTTTTCTTCAGTGCCCTTCCCCCTCTCACTTCCACACTTCCGTTACTATTTTCCTATAAAACAAAACAAAAAGCAGCAGTTTTAATTTTTTTCATGTTTTAACTCTTCTGTCTAGCAGTCCTTTTTTATATTATGGGGTACATTTACTAAGCAGTGATAAGAGCGAAGAAGTGAGCCAGTGGAGAAATTTCCCCATCAACCATTCAGCAGCTCTGTATCGTTTTATAGTATGCAAATTATAGATGTTTCTTCAGTGCTGATTGGTTGATGGGGAAATTTCTCCACTGGCTCACTTCTCCACTCTTATCACTGCTTAGTAAATGTACCCCACAGTATTACATATATCAAATGCATACTATGGCAGGCCCTCGGGATAACAGTCTATTCGATCTATGTACTGTAGCTTTCTTTATTTTACCATTGATATGTTAAGTTCTATTTAACTGGATTCACAGACTAAGTTTATTTTGAAATTACTGATGTTACAAATAAAGAAAAACCAATGAAAATTCACCTAAAGGAAATCTACTGGATGTAGATACAAATATTACCAGGAAGAATTGCTACTATGTACATACGTGTAGTGCAGGGATGGGGAACCTTCGGCCCTCCAGCTGTTGTTGAACTACACATACCAGCATGCCTTGCTACAGTTTTGTTATTTGGCGATGCTAAAACTGTTGCAGGGCACGCTGGGATGTGTAGTTAAACAACAGCTGGAGTGCCGAAGGTTCCCCATCCCTGGTGTAGTGTAAGGGATGCCAGACCTCTCATTTCACAAAACTGTATTCCTTGGCAGAAGAAAACTGAATTCACCAATCTGTGCAGAGTTACAGTGGGCATTGCCAGTATATACAGATGACTATAAATGTATGACTGTACGCCACACATGCTGATGCCTCTCTATCTCACACCACCTCTTCCATAATTGGTTGGTAAAGACCATGTAGAAAAAGGTTACAAAAGTTCAACATAGAAACATGTATTTAAGACCATGGTACCCGGATGATAGGTCATCAATAGGTCAGTAGGTCAACCGTCAAAAGGTCAACACTAAATGGTCGACATGCATATAATCGACATTGTCAAAAGATCAACAGGTTCAAATGGTCAACATGACAATGGTCAACGCATCATATGGTTGACATGAGTTTTGGCAAAAAAAAGTCTTCATCTTTTCAACTTTTTCATACTTTACCATCCACGTGGAATGGCGAGGGAAGCAGTACACAAATTGGGGTGCCATGTGCTGTAAGGTAAAATTTGACACAAAAAAACCCATGAAAAACTCATGTTGACCTTTTTTGTGTGTCGACCATTTCAGTGTCAACCTTTTGACCATGATGACCTTGTACATGTCGACCATTTAGTGTCGACCTATTATACCATGACCCAGTGGTTCTCAAACTCGGTCCTCAGGACCCCACACAGTGCATGTTTTGCAGGTAACCTCACAGAATCGCAAGTGAGATAATTAGTTCCACCTGCGGATCTTTTAAAATGTGTCAGTGAGTAATTAATTCACATGTGCACCTGCTGGGTTACCTGCAAAACATGTACTGTGTGGGGTCCCGAGGACCGAGTTTGAGAACCTATGCCATAACCTATTGCCACTTATAATATTGTGTCCTAAGTACATGCTCGTTTTACCTTTACATTACATACAAAACTGGATATGCCACTGTAACACACAGAGAAGACATTAACCATTTAACTGGTAACTGGTTACTTTCTCCAAAAACCACTCCAAAATTGTCATTTTTTTTTCTTTAAATATTGAAAATGTATAAGAATATCGATTTAAAACATATCCAACATGATTTTATTAAACATCAGTTAAAAATTGATGGCAAAGATATCGAACTGTCAATGATCAAACCATCATGACCATCGCAAATTCATATTTTCCTGGCAGCTGCTCCTATCTTAGCTGCCTGGTGTACACAGCAAGGTAAGAACTGCTTCTATCACATTCCCTCAGTAGCTGCTAATCTCTGCAGCCACTAGATGGGGGGTGCAGTGAACAGTCGCATGAAAGTCACTGGGGTGCGGGGGACTAGGAGGCAGAGTGGTAGCTGCTGGAAGATTCAGCCGGTGAACAGTGGGTATTTCTAACTGGTTGCATCAGATTCAACCATGTCAGGGATGGCCCAGCCTTGTGTCGTTGCATCTGATATAACTTGCCAGGCAAGTGGTTAGTAAGTAGACAAAATAATGTTTCAGGAAGCCTACACTATTCTTATTATATCACTATGAATGGGATACACCAGTGCTTCTCAAATCCAGTCTTTGGTGCAAACTTACAATGCATGTTTTCTATATTTCATTGCTGAAGTACAGATGTATTCATTACTGACTGATACCTTTTCAAAATCCACAGGCTGTACTAATAATTTACTTGTGATTCTGAGAGGAGACCTGGAATAAATGTACTGTTTGTGTGTATCTAAGACTGGATTAGATCTGAAACTGGTCTACATTGCAGGACAATGCTAGATAATATGTGGCTCTTCTACTATTGTGGTACTGCAAAGCCCAGAATGCCCTGTGGTTCTGAGGTCAAAGTCACTGCGCAGTCTTTTAATATGAAAATATGGATTCATAAAATATCGCAAGAAATAAAAACGAGTCCTATTCTGATATAATTCTGATTAGTCTATATAACAGTTTCCCAAACTTCACCATTACATTCCAGGTTTTAAGGATAGCCATGCGTGAACTCAAGTACTTACTTAGTACCTCGGTCAGTTTGATTCCTTAAAACTTGGACTGTAATAGTGGAGTTTAGGAACCTTTTGTCTATATCCAAATTGCCCTTAAATCATGAACCTATTACCTATCCTCAGAGTGGGTGAATTATTTTGTAAATAAATTGCTTAAAACTATACAATGTTCCCATCTATTAAAATATTATTGCTTACAACTATATAAAAGTATACAGACAACATTTTGTTTCTGTTTACTAATACATTGTTCTGATATAACTGAAATGAACAGCAGGATTTACTGGCAAAGGGGCTGGTTGAAATGAAGATCTGATAATGTATTGGAGCAAAGGACAATTGACCATTTGCTCCCAAATGCTTGTAAATGGACACAAATGGTTGTTCAGACATTTTCTTCTGTTTTCTGGTGTTTGGAAGCAAATTCGTTCATTGGTAAGATAATCGTTAGGTGTATATGGGCATTTTAAATTGTCCACAGCTCTACACAAGTGTGTCTGTTGTTATATGCCTGTGTGGATTATTGTATTGTCAGGAAGGATTTTTACTGACTATGGTTTTTTATTCATCTGGCATGCTAACAGGTGAGGACTTGACCAAGTTTTTACTGACAGTCAGCGAAATTATTAATGTCTGGCAACTTGGCAACTGTAAAATAAGATGACTGGTTATAGTGCTATGGGAATATTGTGCTCGTTTTATCATTAATAGTATTAAACAAAACAAAAAAGTATGACTTTTTTAATTACTTGCCAAATATATCCCATGACAAATAATTATACATAACATATGCATTATATTTATCACTGTATGATTTATACACTATAGACCTGCAAAGGATAAACTGCACCAATTAAATGAAGTTTATTGCTTAGAAGCAGTAAAATGATGCCAAGGCGATATGTACTGAAGGATTTATTGGACCTCTGTATAAAGACATGTGTTGGATGCTGTGCTTTTCTCATATTATAAAATAAGATCTCTGTCCAGCGCTTAATCTTCTTTCGTAAAAGGCTTAAATATTTCACTATTAGTGGCTTTACGCTTCTCAGCAAATAAGCCCTGAATTCTTCAGACCTTAGTGATAACATGCGGACAATTTACTAACGAGCAGTGAGAATGTTTGTGACTGTTCACCAGCGATTGCAAAGTAGAGTAGAGAGGAAGGAAAACATCCTGGAATAGAAACATATATAGTACTTTATACTGTCTGGCTCTTTGATACATTTTCTATAACTGGCATCAAACGGGAGAACAAAGGAACAAATGGAAAACAGTACACATGGTCTAACAAATGCTGAAGGGATATGTAGCGGCTTAACAAATACATAAAAGACATGATCCATATAAGGTATCACACCATCAGTAACCTAGATAATCCACAATCAAAAGCGATGCAACAAATGACTGGAGACAGCTGTGCAGTGTAACTAATACGCATTCATACACGAGTGCTATCTCTTTTAACAATGGGGATGCAAGTTGTAATAGCAAATTTCACATCATACTCTGCAATGCTAGCAATGTTCTATGCGAGACTATGGTACCACATGGAATGTTACATATAATATATAGCAGAAACGTTACTTCCACACAAAACAAAGAGACATCTTTTGTTTTCCAACTTCACAAATCAATATTACTATAATTTAAAAGTGGAAATAACTCATCTCCTTATTTACATCATCTAACACGTTCTTGTAGATCTGATATAGAAAGGAAGACACATTGATAATTACAGGAAAATAGGAGACCTGCAAGAACAATGGTTTTCTCTGGAAGCGATGATCACACGTAGCCCACACTGTAGGAGCAGAAAATGTGCCTCTTAAAAGTGCCAAGAAACTCAGAAAGTCATCATGAAAGATTTTGACAAACAAGAACTGAACTTGCAATGAAGCTCGAATTAAGTATGTTTAACATATTTTAGAGCCGCATGTAAACATGTTTGGGAGCTGTCACTTTTTGTTTGTAGACTCCAGATGTGCACTGAAAAGAAGGATTTCTTGTTTGGGGAAAGGAACGCCTGGAATACTGTGTAATACATTAGTTCATTCTGCCTCATAGCTGTGCAAATAACGGGATGGAATCTATTTTCTTTGTGTGATAAGAAATGGTTTTGTTATAGAATAGAGTAGGGAGGAGAGCCCAGCAGTGTGGACCCAGCTACACTATCGCAGAGTGTATGGCACAGCATCTTAGCCTGTACCTACCGCACTACACATCTGATTCCCCGCACAATTTAACGGTGTTAGTTTCAAGAAAGGAGAATAGGAACAATAGTTACAATTCGCCTATTTGCAACAAAATCTGCAACATTGTGTAGTAAAGAAGTGAACATTACAAAGCCATACAAGAAGAAGAAACAGAAGATACCTACATCCAGTTTCCTTGCGAACAAGGGAAAATCGCCATAAATGTTACCAAGAGGATACATAAATGGCAAAGTCCAAAAGAAGCCCCCTTCTCCATCTCCTGCACATTTATTCCTATAGCCTCAGTGGATTTCTTGATGGGCTCTTTACCAGGTCATCAGCTGAGGTGACTTCAGTTTCTTGTCTTCTCTGCGATAATTCCTGGTTGAACAATTATTGTCTGTTGAGAACTGTGACCAGATATGCCAGTGATGGGATGCTACTTGCCATTAAACGGAGGAATGGAGGACCAGTGCTCTTGCCTTAGGTGAGATCCTTCTCTTTGAATATATCTCCTTTCACCAATCCCCCCAGCTTGCTCTGTTTAGTTACAATGAAATTCCTGTTGTGATTGGCCAGAAATGTAATGAATAACAATGTATCCATCGGGGCAGCTCCTATTGGACAGTAAGTCCAGCTTGGGTGGGAGGGTGCAGAGGTCTACTGCTGGGCGACAGCCCCCGTAGCTGGCACCAGAACACTGGAAGCACTACTCACTTTGCCCGAGTGTACATGTCACTTCATGTGGGGGTGGTAAGACCTATGCTTTAGAACACACAGTGCCTTTACGGTTACAACTAAATAACTGGCAGTGAGAAGACTGGATTGAACGAATGAATTACTGAATGAATGAATCATACAATAATTTTACCATAAGAATCGCATTTATAAGGGGAGGCGATAACTTGCACCGAATTTTGCAATTTACAGGAAGACATGTTTCCCATAGATCAGATCGCCAGACATAAGAACTGCATGTTCATAATACTGGCATTAATAAACAACAAAACACTTTTCAGCAGCACAACAAAAGTGTTTTGTGTCTCGTGTAGTGTTGTCACTTGCCATCTGATGCAGGAGCTTGTGCTCTCTACCAGTCAGGCAGTCAGAGTGGCGGTCTCTCCAGGGTTTTAGAATTACTGTACGGCCTGTGACATGGTAACAAGTGAGCTGATCTTTGAATTAGGAGTTAGATATTTATGTCCTTGCTTCTATTATGTCACTGCCCCAGTCACCAGAGGTGGATTGCAAACTTTTATATTCATGTGAGATTTCTGGAAGAGTGATCCCTGGACCCTGCATAATCTTATGGAGACTATTTGAAGTACTGAACGTCGTCACCACTTCTCCTTCACTTTATACAATTAGCTACTAGAATAAAATGCAGAGCACATTCAGGGGGTTTGGATAAATCAAAGCAGATGTTAAACATTCTCTTAAGACTATATAATGTCTCCTGGCTGTACTGCAAATGAGGTTTAATTCCCTGCCATCACATGCCTGTTTCTGAAATCAAGTATGAGGGTTTATTAATTACACCACCAGTGTCTGACAGTTTCCCACTTCACAACACTCACCCAGGATAGACAAGCTGGATACATATATAATAACTGCATATCATATGGCTAACGAGCCGTTAATTTACTGTGTGAAATGTAAATGCACAGATATGAAGTGACACATTATTATTCAGATATTTGTGAACGTATAAAAGTACAAGAGGCTAAAGTGCTTTTATACAAGCCATAAAAATCCAAAGTGATTTCCAATCCGTTTTCCGTTAATTATTTCTTATATAACACACTTTACAAAGGACACTGAAGTGATGACCTATACATATGTTATATATATAACAATAGTGACAAGCCTCCCAGTGCAATAATTGAGTGCTTCCAAAGTGAAATCAGTGAATTTAGAGAGGACCGTGTATATACGTGTGTGTGTATGTGTATATATATATATATATATATATATATAGTTCCCAAAAAGCAGACGGCACTCAGAGACTTGAAAAGACAAGTATAATAGGCTGTATTTGAGATCGACGTTTCGGGGTACAATCCCCTTTCTCAAGATTCCATCACAGCATAACAGACATAACTGTTATGTCTGTTATGCTGTGATGGAATCTTGAGAAAGGGGAATGTACCCAGAAACGTCGATCTCAAATACAGCCTATTATACTTGTCTTTTCAAGTCTCTGAGTGCCGTCTGCTTTTTGGGAACTGTACATTATTTTCTGGATGAAGCACCTGAGCTTAGTTTGCCTAAATACCTGAGTGCCGGCTGCCTGTGGACATTATATATATATATATATATATATATATACTGCAGTGTGGAGACCGGCACTCTTACACACAAATACAATTGCCCCGGTGCCTCCTCAAGTGATCCAAAGATCATATATATTCACAAACGTGGAGCGGCACTCGAAGGACTTCAGTCAGATAACAAAGGACACAGCGGTCACTAGTTTATTAGAATCGACGTTTCGATAATTTAATATCGTCTTCAGGATATTAAATTATCGAAACGTCGATTCTAATAAACTAGTGACCGCTGTGTCCTTTGTTATCTGACTGAAGTCCTTCGAGTGCCGCTCCACGTTTGTGAATATATATATATATATATATATATACATTTGTTGTATGAACAATCTCATACAGCTGTGGGGGTGCTTCCTTAGTCCTTAAGGCAACAAGACCTTAGTTATCCATATGTCATGCTCCAGAAGATTATTTCAGCAATCCATACTTGTGAATTACCATTCCAGCAATGTAATCTTCATATTATTATTATGTAGTATAAATATAGTATAGTATAGTAGTGTGGCATTTAGTATAAATGTATGTAGTCAATACTGGCTCATAAACAGTGGTGCAAGTAGAAATATTTTCTTAGTGGTACTGAGTGCCCAAAATGGGAGTGGTCATGTATTGTGTGGGGTGTACTGTGGGAGTGGCTACATTACACTAGCGACATTGCCACATGACACAGCCCCTTTTCTTTGCATTTTAGAGGCAAGGCAAGAAATATATAGTACTACCTCCTGTATAATAGAAATATATAGTGATACCCCCAGTAAAATAGAAATATATTGTAATGTCCCCAGTATAATAAATATATATAGTAATGCCCCCAATTTAATAACAATATATGCAGTAGTAATGCCTCTAATATAATAGGAAAATATACTGTAGTAGTGCCCCTAGTATAATAGAAATATATAGTATTGCCCTAATAATAATTGAAATATATAGTAGTGTCCACATTACAATAGAAATATATAGTAATACCCTAATAATAATAGAAATAGGTAGTAGTGTCCACACTACAATAGAAATATATAGTAATACCCTAATAATAATAGTAATATATAGTAGTGTCCACATTTTATTAAAAATAAATTACCCGCAGAGTGAAGCCAGAGACACGCCCAGCAGCCCAGCCTGTGAAGAACAAAAGCCGCTCAGTGCTGATGTGTCACTCGAGCCGAGTGAATGGAAACAGCTACACTGCTGCTCCTAGCAAAGGATCCTGTGGGAAAGTGCAATTAGTCTCCTCTCTTCACGCCAGCCACGGGCACCAGAGGTGGAAGCGTTATGTGACACCATGATGTCACCGTTAGGCTCCCAGTAACCCTGACAAAGTGGGAGGCGCCCTCATGCTGCCAGCACCGTCCTTTTTGCTTTGTGGCGCATTATAATTGTGGTAATGGCGGTCACAGGTGCAAAGTATGTGGCAGGTGGTACTAAGTACCCGCTGCCAAACTCTTACGGGTACTCCATACCCGAGAGTACCCGCATACTTGCATCACTGCTCATAAATCAGCAACATAATCTAAAGATACAATACATTAAATGTCTGTCGACATCATAGAAACATAGAATTTGACGACAGATAAGAATCACTCGGCCTATCTAGTCTGCCCCTTTTTTTTTAATCCTTTCCAAACTATACTTATAAAGATCTTTAAGCCTTTCCAGGTAAGTTTTGTGATGTGGGCCATGCACCATTTTACTTGCCCTTTTTTGTACGCTCTTTATTGTATTTATGTCCTTCTGGAGATATGGTCTCCAGAACTGGACACAGTATACCAGATGAGGCCGTACCAAAGACCTACAGTATACAGTGGCATTATTACTACTTTTTTTCTGCTGCTGATTCCTCTCCTTATTTAACCAAACATCTGACTTGCCGTTCTCATTGCTTTGTTGCATTGCTTTCCTGCCTTTAAGTCACTTGAAATAGTGACTCCTAAATCCCTTTCCTCCTCAGTAGTTTCCATTATAGTACCCTTGATACTATATGTAGCTTTTTGGTTTTTGAGGCCCAAGTGCATTATTTTGCATTTTTTAGCATTAAACTGTAGTTGCCTCATTCTTAACGATTTTTCAAGTCTACCCAGATCCTCAATCATTTGTTTTACCCCTCCCGGTGTGTCTACCCTGTTGCATACCTTTGTGTCATCCACTAACAGACTGTCCAAAGACCGCTGTATTGGCATCACCCACTCCCTGGTGCTCAAAACCTTGTGAAGCATAATAACATTAAGAATATTAGGATTACATGGAATGGCAATTCACAGTCTCTGGAAGTGACTTTACATTTGCTATAAACTTGAGATGCAGCCATGTAAATGTTACTTTTTGAACCTTGTACGTTAAGCTGCTGAAAAGTAGTGTCTGAAGTGCACTGGGTAGTTATAATAAAACAAGTATGGTTTGTGAAATAATCTTCTGGAACATGCCATATATATATATATATATATATATATATAGACATGCAGTCAGGGGATGCAGGGGAGGCAGTGCCTCCCCTGTCAATACAAAGAAGATATATAAGACGCATATTATGTGTCATATGTATCCTCTATATATTATTCTAATCATTTTAGAACATTTGGGAGGCACTGATAGCTAGTGCCTCCCATAGACAGTGGGAACGAGGACAAAGCGGGGGGCGGGGCCAAGCGCTGGGCTGTAAAAGCCCATTAGAAAGAGAGGGGAAAGTGGCACTTATACAAGTGCCTCGCTGGCAAGGAAAGCACGTCCCTGCCAGCTTGTCACATGTGATTGGACAGCGGATCCAGTGCTGGATCCGCTGGCCCAATCACACATACGCGGTGGGGAGAAGTGGCGGTGGGACCCGTCAGTTCCTGTTGGAGCTGTCCCGGGTCACTACACTCTCCCATCGTTCCTCCTCCTCCATCCCCCAGCCAGCAGCTGCAACGGCGCCTACACTCTGGGGCACACCTCAGCTGAGAGGGGGGGCAGGGCAGGTGTATATATATATATATATATATATATATATATATATATAAAGCCTGTAAAATCCCTGGCACTCCGGTCTTACGCATGCCTTGCTCCGGTGCCTTCCCCTCAGATCAGCATCTGTACATATCTCCTTTCATATGGGCGGCACTCAGAGACTTTCAACACATAGATAAGTGCAAAAAAAGACCCCACCGGGCCGTTTTATTCGTGACGTTTCGGGGTATAGTCCCCTTCCTCAGACAACCTGTACTATACCCCGAAACGTCACAAATAAAACGGCCCGGTGGGGTCTTTTTTTGCACTTATCTATGTGTTGAAAGTCTCTGAGTGCCGCCCATATGAAAGGAGATATATATATATATATATATATATGTGTGTGTGTGTGTGTGTGTGTGCCTCCCCAGACAAATACTTCACCGCACGTCACTGATATATATATATATATATATATATATATCAGATTTTCAGCACTCACAGGTAAATGTTGTATGCTTCGTTGCCTTCCTCAGGTGTATTGCAGCATGAAAACCTCATGTGAGCAAGAAAACCTCAGGCAGCACTCAGAGACTGAATAAAATCACTTGTTTATTTAAACATTTCAGGCGTAAAATTCATTATTAGAAAATTACTGACATCTGTGGAAATAGAGATATATTTGCTCATTGGTTTTTCGTGAATAACCTTACTAGATGACATATTTAAACTTTATACATATATTGCACAATTTTGTGTTGCCAAGGGACTTATAGTGTTATTATTTTTAGCCATATAAATATTAGAAGATTGCAGATGAATTAAGGAAAAATAACTGTGTCGGTTCCGCCTTCAGTTGAAATGTCCCTTCTGCACTTTTCCTATCCACCAGCACATAGACAATTAATTAATGCAACATTTCATAGCTTTACATATGCTACATATGTGAAAGACAAACGAAAAGAAGACTCTTGTTTGGGTGCACTTTTTGTATTTTCATTCTAAAGACAATATTTCAGTATTATATTAAGACTTAACTTTTAATGGTTCTTCACATAAGAATAATCAATCCATGAAATTAACATTGAACAATTCTGCAAAGCTTTAAAAATAGAATATGTTCTGATCCATCAGCATATAACAATGGTTTCAGGCGGAAAAATAGATACCGGTAATTCCACTTCCATCTGTCTCGGATCAGTACAAAACCAGTTTGTATTAATGAGACCCAAGAGGGTCAATTGGTGTGAAGGAAGACCCACTCACTGGATTTGCATCGCTGTCATGAAGTAGTACAGATATATCACAATTGTCCGTATTAATTGCTGTATCCTATTATATATTGTATGTAAATTTGAGAAAGAGGTATACTGGAACTAGAGGGAATCAAGTCAAAAAAGTGATACTGCTGTTAGTGTTATTGTCTGACAAATCTCTTGATGCCTTCCTACTGCACTGGGTATTCCATGGAGGTCTCCTATCCAGGTACTGACCCAGCCCACCAACGTTTGGCTTCCAAGATCGGACGAGATTGGGCATGTATGTTGGGGTGCAGTAGTAGAAAAATATGTCCGATGTTACAGACACACTAATGAGAGTGCACCGAAATAATTGATTGGCCCGCAGACAAATGGGAAAACCCTGGCCAATCAAAAAGAAAGAAGAGGAAAGAAAAAGGAGAGAAAAGAAAAACGGAGCTGTGCAGGTATATAAGAGATTGTTGAGAACAAAGAATGAAGTGAACAAGCCTGTTTAGCGGGTGAAACACGTATTCCATAGGAGACCTCACTCACCAGGATTTCGGATTATGGGGACCAAATTACCCTGAGACCTTTGGAGACCTTGACACCCACTGGTATTTCTCCTACGTCCTAGAGGATGCTGGGGACTCCGTAAGGACCATGGGGTATAGACGGGATCCGCAGGAGACATGGGCAAACTATAAGACTTTGAATGGGTGTGAACTGGCTCCTCCCTCTATGCCCCTCCTCCAGACCTCAGTTAGATTCTGTGCCCAGGAGTGACTGGACACACACTAGGGGAGCTCTACTGAGTTTCTCTGAAAGACTTTATGTTAGGTTTTTTATTTTCAGAAAGACCTGCTGGCTACAGGCTTTCTGTTTCGTGGGACTGAGGGGAGAGAAGTCAGACCTACTTCTGAGTTAAGGGCTCTGCTTCTTAGGCTACTGGACACCATTAGCTCCAGAGGGTTCGATCACTTGGTGCGCCTAGCTGCTTGTTCCCGGAGCCGCGCCGTCACCCCCCTCACAGAAGCCAGAAGAAAGAAGCCGGGTGAGTATTAGAAGAACAGAAGACTTCAGTGACGGCAGAAGACTTCACAATCTCAGAGGTACCGCGCAGCGGTTGCGCTGCGCGCCATTGCTCCCACACACCAACGGCTTTAAAAGTGTGCAGGGAGCAGGGGGGGCGCCCTGGGCTGCAATTTACCTCTCCTTTAAACCTGGCTAAATATGTATACAGTGCATAGGCACTATATAACGACCCCTGCCAGCATAAAAAAACTAAAATAATAGCGGGGCTGAAGTGTGCCAAGAATGGGCGTGGCTTAGCCCTCACAACATGATACAGCGCCATTTTCTCCACGGCCCCCGCCAAAACAGTGTGTACAGTGTAAACGAAGGGGGGGGGGGGCACAGTGTTTACTGCAATATAGTATAAAATATAGCACTATCTTAGATAATGGGCATGTAATCATTCTGTTGTGCATATATGTCTGTGTTTTCCCTGTCAGATATACCCACTATAGCTTTTTAGTGCACATGTGTCGACATGTGTGAGTGCTATGTCGCAAACAGCTATGGGAATCTCTCTGTCGGCATTGCAGACTCCTGTTGATACTTGATTCAGTATATGCAGTGTCAGCAGGTTGGTTATTGTATGCTTTTCAAAAGTAAACACTGTAGGGAAGACACAGTAGTATGTGGGTGACCCTGTCGGCACCAACTGTTATTACTGGGTGTAAATTAACATGCTGTAACTAACCTGTATATATATTTTTATATGTATATGTATGGTACTGTTTCATGGACCTGTAGCTCGAGCACAGACATGGTAGTATTTGTGTGGAAGTGAGATTACAATTATATAAGTATACTTCCTTCGGACCCCTCGGGGTCGCAAGAATGTTATTTTGTCTGGTTACTACTCCCTGCTGTCGACAAATACTGTGTTTTTCTGTCAACTATAAGGTTTCCTGGTTAGATCCACAACTTGGGCATTCAGTGCATGGTCATACACATTCAGAACACATTAATGTCACTAGGGACCCGACGGTTCTGGACAATCTGCTTAAATGTATTATATATATATATATATATATATATATTCATAGGATATGTGTGTATACAGTATGTGTATTACAATATGTATATACGTATTACGATTTCTAATGAATGCTGAAGTAAAGTTATTCCTTCTCATGTGCTGGTCGTTCTGTTGATATAGCTCTAGGTCGGCCGTGACGAGTTGGTCTCAGATCCTCACGAGGAGTCCGAGTGTGTATTCTTTTCCCGCCGCGGATAGAATACTGTGAAAGGCAACTCCTGGTCACCACGGGGCCCTGTCACAAAGGATCGTATACAGAAAGCTAAGTGATATTTTATTTATATGCTTTGAAGTTATTTGCATTACATGCGCACGTGGGAGTGCTTGTATTCGGAAAGGCATCCGATAGAATTACCCTAGAGAGAGAGGGGATGTTCCTTATGTTGGGTCTTCTCTATAACATTACGGCAGGCTGCCGTGCGTATACAGGAGGTGTGGCCGGGGGAATGCTGAGGCTGACTCCGAGAGATACTGGAGTTTTTCCCTGTGACGGTGTACCGCTGTTTGGGGATGCCTCAGTTAAGTCACTCTCGGCGGATACCACTGGTAAGTCTACCTTCGTGAGTTAGATTCCCTCCCAGCGGTTGGTGACGCATTCTTTTGTGGGATGCAGCCATTTTAACCGCTTTGATACCTTACTTTTTTCCCTTTCTGTGCGGATAGTGGAAGGTGAAAAGGTAAGAGCTCTGCAGCCTTGTTAGGTTCGCAGAAGAGGATATTGTCTTCTGTTTCTACCACATCCACCACAGGTCGCTGGGTCTATCTGGCTGGAGCCCACACCGGTTGGAACTCGTCTAAGGCTCTTCCGTCAGTACGGGAATGGACCTGGACCTGGGAGTTAGCCAAAGGGGGTCATACTGGAGTTTACAGATGATTCCCCTCACTCATTTTTCAAATAGATCTTACCGATTTCCCTCTGGAAGGGGAGGTAGTATGCAACGCCATACCAGAGTTGCGTCAGGTTCAGGACTTTGTCCTGTTGTCCCTGTTAAAAAAACAAACAAAAAACAAAACAAAAGGAACATACATTTCTACTTACGAAGTTGAACTACAGGATGGAATCTGTCAGGCCGGGTAGCTCCGGCAAGTAAAGGTAGAAAAAGCATTTAAATGCGTTTTTCTCAGCATTTAGCCTACCTGGGTTTATATCCAGGATTGTCTTTGCCATTTCACCGGAGTGTTGGCAGTATGATGGTTTTCTTTCAATAGTAAGAGCCATTGTTATTTTGTACTGAGACGCTCTCCTGATTACGGCGAGGTCAAGAAACAAGTGGTTCAAATCGTTGTTTCTCTCTGACTGTTCTTCAACACAGGGAATAGCTGTTGTTCCCAACGACGCGGAAGTCGGAGGTGGGTATCAGTGTAGATACTGAACGGTTGAGGTTCTGCGTTTTCCTGTGGAAAGAGGTCTGAGGATCCAGAGTCGGATCAGATTTGCAGTGACAATCCATCAATATGTTCCGTTGATGAAGAAGATGGGTGCGGCCTAAGAGGCCTGTTCGGTGAGCAGGTCAAATTCCAGAGTGTTTTTCACGGGACCAGTAGAAAATTTGGTCCGGGTCTCACCTGCACATGCACTGGTATATAATCCTAATGGCCAGGATATCGCTCCTGTGGTGTCTGCACAGTCTAACTTCCTAGAGGGACGAAGTTTTGGGATCCAGGATTAGATCCTGGTGTCCATGCGAGCAGATCTCCGAGGCTGGGGAGCAGTCTTTCCAAGGGAAGTATTTCCAGAGGAAAAGGTCAAGCTCGGAAGCTTGTCTGCAATAAGCTTTCTTGAATTAAGAGCTATTTTCAACTAACACATTCTTCGTGTTCGGCCTGTGTTAATTCTGTCGGACGACTTGACAGCAGTGGCGTAAGTAAGCCGCGAGGGCGGAACAAGGAGAAAAGCGGCAATGGCAGAAGCTGAAAAAGTTTTCCTCTGGGTGGAAAGACAGGTAAACACTATAGTAGCAGTCTTCGTCCCGGATGTAGACGACGGAGAAATGAATTTCCTCTGCAGACGCGATCTCCATCCGGAAGAAATACAGTCGTCATCGAAAAGTTTTCATAGAAGTGACAAGTCTTGAGAAGGGCCTCAATTGGACATGTTGGCGTCTCGCCTCAACGAGAGACCTCAGGGGTATTGTTCCAGGTCAGGGGACACTCAAGCTATGGCAGTGGACGCCCTCGTGACACCTTGGGTGTTTTCAGTTGGTTTATGTGTCCTCTCCATTTTCACTCTTTCGGAAGGTGATAAACGTAAGAAGAACAAAGGTTCAGGCGATCCTCATTGTTCCGGTCTAGCCAAGGAGGGTTTGGTATCCAATTCTTCAAGATTTACTCATAGAAGATCCCTGGCCTCTCCCTCTAAGTGAGGAACTGTTACAACAAGATCCGGGCATGTATCAAGACTTACCGCGGCTGCGTTTGATGGCGTGGCGGTTGAACACCATATCCTAGCCCGACAGGGTGTTCCCTATGAAGTTGTTTTCCACACTTCTTCAGGCTAGAAAAGAAGTAACGGCAAAGGCCTTACCACCGTCTTTGGCGTATGTATGTGTCTTGGTGTGCATCCAAGAAGGCTCCTACGGAAGACTTTCAGCTGGGTCGTCTTCTCCATTATTGGCAAGCAGGTGTGGATGCAGGCCTAAAGTTAGGCTCCATTTCAGAGCAGTTTTGGCCTTATAAATAAAAAAAAATAAAAAAAGATTGAACACCTTTCCGGAAATTCAGATTTTCATGAAGGAAGTACTGCACATCCAACCTCCACTTGTGCCCCATTGGCACCGGGGGACCTTGGCATGGTGTTGCGGTTTCTTGTGTCACGCTGATGGGAACCTTTATGGAAGGTTGTGTTAAAATTTCTCTCTTGCAGAGTGGTCATGCTATTGACCTTAGCGTCCGCAAGGCGGGTGTTGGAAGTAGCGGTTTTGTCTCACAAGAGCCCCTGTTTGATCTTCCATGTGGATAGAGCGGAATTGAGAACTCAGATAATAGTTCTGCCAAAAACTGGTTTCTGTGTTTCGCAGAAACCAGCCTAAGTTGATGTCTGTGGTTACTTAAGCATTGGCTGATTCAAAGTCTCTCGATGAAGTCAGGGCTTTGTATATTTAGGTCGCCAATTTGGCTCTGATTGGGGACACAGAGGTTCTGTTTGTCCGATATGCTCCCAGCATGTTTGGGGTGCCTGCGGCTATGCAGTCTGTTACACACTGGATCTATGATACGATTCAGCGTGCTCGTTCTACTGCTGGATTGCCGTTACCGAAATCGGTGGAAACCCATTCTACTAGGTAGGTGGGCTCTTCTTGGGCGGATGCCCGAGGAGTCTCGGCGGTTCAACTTTGCCGAGCGGCTACTTGGTCGGGTTCAAACACTTTTGCTAAGCTCTACAAGTTTGATACCCTGGCTGATGGGGACCTCTTGTTTGCTCAATCGGTGCTGCAGAGTTGTCCGAACTCTCCCGCCCGGTATGGAGCTTTGGTATAAACCCAATGGTCCTTATGGAGTCCCCAGCATCCTCTAGGACGTAGGAGAAAATAGGATTTTAATACCTACCGGTAAATCCTTTTCTCTTAGTCCGTAGAGGATGCTGGGCGCCCGTCCCAGTGCGTACTGTGTCTGCAGTTATTGGTTATGGTTACACTCTTGTGGTGCTTCTTTTCTGTCAGCCTGTTGCTGACGTTGTTCATGCCATGGCATGCGGTATCTTATTATTGATTGGGTTGACACACAGGTTGTGTTACATATTTTATCAGCAAGTGGCTGTGTATTTTTTCATGCGGTTGGCTGGTGTTCTGTTGAATGCCACATTCTGCGGTATGTTCGTGGTGTGAGCTGGTATGATACTCACCGTGTTTAAACAATAAATTCTTTCCTCGAAATGTCCGTCTCCCTGGGCACAGTTTTCTAACTGAGGTCTGGAGGAGGGGCATAGAGGGAGGAGCCAGTTCACACCCATTCAAAGTCTTATAGTGTGCCCATGTCTCCTGCGGATCCCGGCTATACCCCATGGTCCTTACGGAGTCCCCAGCATCCTCTACAGACTAAGAGAAAAGGATTTACCGGTAGGTATTAAAATCCTATTTTTTGGTGTCTTTTGGACCAAATGCTATGGATGAATGCCTCCCCTGTCTGACCAAGTCTTTGATTTATTTGGTGGATATTTGCCTTAACATCTGAGATATTGTATGATTTATTCACCTGGTAAATAATAGCATGTGCAGTCGTGTATTTAGGTGAAACCGATATATGTATATGTATGACAGGGTATCGACTTCAATTTAGCCCACTCAGCTCAGTAGGTTCAGTTATCATTCTGGCACTTGAACCTTGATTCAAGATATGTAACACAGGCAATACCCTCAATGACTGTGGAGGCAACGAATTATTATCACTATATATATATATATATATATATATATATATATATATTTTTTTTTTTTCTGATTGTATTGGCGGCAGGTCATCACTACTAGATAGATGTATATATATAAAAGATCTTTTCAGTATACGTCACGTTGTTCCAATCACATCTTGTCTGATTGCTTTAAATTGCACATATTCTCTGTATACCAGTGTACTAGATGTTTAATTGTTTATCTGTTGAACAGTCTTTTGGATCAACCACATACTTGTGTTTATAGCCCTAATAGAGATCAATACTTATCCTTTTTCCCAGTGTCTTTATAAACTGTGTTCATATTTTATTTTGACTACTGAACATATAAGTGAGCACACCACTTTAATTTGAATTGAGCAATATACATATCTGGTTAGACATACTGCTTGTTCTATTAAAACTATTCTGGGGACTCTCATTCACGATTCAGGTAAGTGAACTCCTGTTGCAGACAGGTGAACACGCACGCCTGTCTAACGTGGACAGCAGATCCACAACTTTCTTTTTTCCTTCCATTTTTTCCCTTTTTTTCTCTTTCTTCATTCTTTGTTCTCAACAATCTCTTATATACCTGCACAGCTCCTTTTTTCTTTTCTCTCCTTTTTCTTTCCTCTTTTTTCTTTTTGACTGGCCAGAGTGTTCCCATTTGTCTGCGGGCCAATCAATTATTTCGGTGCACTCTCATTAGTGTGCCTGTAACATCGGCCATATTTTTCTACTACTACACCCCAACATACATGCCCAATCTCGTCCGATCTTGGAAGCCAAACGTTGGTGGGCTGGGTCAGTACCTGGATAGGAGACCTCCATGGGATACCCAGTGCAGTAGGAAGGCATCAAGAGATTTGTCGGACAATAACACTAACAGCAGTATCACCACTTTTTTGACTTGTTTCCCTCTAGTTCCAGTATACCTCTTTCTCAAATTTACATACAATATATAATAGGATACAGCAATTAATACGGACAATTGTGATATATCTGTACTGCTGTCATGATAGCGATGCGTATCCAGTGAGTAGGTCTTCCTTCACACCCAGAGCCGGCCATAGGCATAGGCAAACTAGGCAATTGCCTAGGGCATTTGATATGCCATGGGGCATCAGCAGCTTCTGCTGATTAAAATGATATGCGGCATGCCTATATTCTGTGAGTAGCATTTCATATGCAGATACAGCCACAGTCTCACACAGTATATAGGCATGCTGCATATAATTTTAATCAACAGAAGCTGCTTGTGCATCATAGCCACATAGCAATGCAAATAAGATGCATTTTCATAAAAAAAAGGTGCCCGATGTTAGCATTGAGGCAAGATTTATGAGGACACATCTGTATCCAAGCAGAGGCAGAGGTCACAGTGATAGTGGCAGTGTGAGTGCTGTGTGCATGTGAGTGGGTTGGTTGTGCAGTAGTGTTTGGAATATGTGTAAGGGGCACTATGTGTGCCATTATGTGTATAAGGGCATTAATAATGTGCGGCATATGTGTAACAGGGTACTACTGTATGTGTGTCATTATGTGTATAGGGGCACTAATAATGTGCAGCAAATGTGTAAGGGACATTATGTGTAAAAGGGCATTAATAAAGGTTGTCATGATGTGTAAGGCGCATTGTGTTTATAAGAACATTAATAATGTGTGTCATATGTGTAAGGGGCATTACTGTGTGGTATTATCTGCATAAAGGCATTAATAATGTGTGGCAGTATGTGTATATGGTGCTCTACTATGTGGCATTGCTTATAGAAAGGGCACTACTATGTCGTCTAATGTGAATAAAGAGCAATAGGGTGCGGTGTAATGTGAATAAGGAGCAATTCAGTGTGATGTATTGTGAAAAAGGGGCACTATTGTGAGGAGTAACATTTATAAGGTAAAGTGATACTACTGTGGGATGTAATATGAATTATAGACACTATCGCATGATCAAATGTGAATAAAGTTGCAGTACTGTGTGGCGTAATTGGAATTGGGGCTACTATTGTGTGGCCATGCCCCTTGCCAGCAAAAACACACCCTTTTTGGGCTGTGCGCCAAATGTGCGAACTGTTCCTATTTAAAATATAGAGGGTACAAATACCAAAATAAGGACTGCTATGGGTGAGGGGTGATGGTGCTGGGAAAGAGGTTCAAGGTCAGAGGCGGAACCAGCGTGGTGCTAGGGGGCACAAGCCAAAATCTTGCCTAGGGCATCATATTGGTTAGGGCCGGCTCTGTTCACACCAATTGACCCTCTTGGGTCTCATTAATACAAACTGGTTTTGTACTGATCCGAGACAGACGTGGAATTACCGGTATCTATCTTTCCGCCTGAAACCATTGTTATATGCGGATGGATCAGAACATGTTCTATTTTTAAAGCTTTGCAGCATTGTTGGATGTTAATTTCATTGATTGATTATTCTTATGTGAAGAACCATTAAAAGTTAAGTCTTAATATAATACTGAAATATTGTCTTTAGAATGTAAATACAAAAAGTGCACCCAAACAAGAGTCTTCTTTTCTTCTGTCTTCCATATATGTACTTTTTCTGACTCGGGGTGCACCACCAAATGGATTGAAATAGCTAGCTGATTCAGCAATTCAATTGTCCACTATTGTTTTTTTCCATTATAGTTCTCTAATTTACTAGCATGTGCAGAATCACAACCCCTTAGCATGTGCAGAATCACAACCCCTTAGCATGTGCAGAATCACAACCCCTCTTTTCTCATATGCTATATATGAGCAGGGGCCACTGATTTTGGGGAATATCTAAAAAATTTTATAATTCTGATTAAGATGAAATTGCAAGCTCTTCTCTGGCTTTCAGTATTTACAAGGTCACTCCAGGCCTCAAAATGATCGATGTGCTGTTAAAATTTTGGAAGTGCTTATGGTGGACAGAAGCAAACCTTACATATTAATACCAAATTTTATCCCATTAGTATAAAA